>NW_024427724.1:0-75040 GCF_017562075.2 Anopheles merus | reverse complement strand
GGATGGATGGGGAAAGTTGGACATTCCTTCAAATGGCCATAACTTCGTAACCATGTGTCCTAGCGAGACGATTAAGACAGTTTTGGAAAGGTATTGAAGCGGTCTTCTAAAGCCGCACATGGGTTCTACGATTAAACTCACGGATAGTCTTGTAAATGGGCTCTGAATGCATTTTACTCGGGAAAACCTATCAATTTTAGCATGCGTATATAGTGCACTATGACCCATTTTGAGACTTTTTCATCGCCAAGATCCTTATTATTGTGTTCCAGGGCTTTGGTTTGGTTATTCAAGAAGCCTCAATGATATAAGACGATAATGGTTGACCTTGCATTTTCGTCAAAATTTCAACCATGGCCATATGGATGGATGGAAAGTTGGACATTCCTTCAAATGGCCATAACTTCGTAACCATGTGTCCTAGCGAGACGATTAAGACAGTTTTGGAAGGTATATTGGTCTTCTAAAGCCGCACATGGGTTCTACTACGATTAAACTCACGATAGTCTTGTAAATGGGCTCTGAATGCATTTTACTCGGGAAACCTATCAATTTTAGCATGCGTATAGTGCACTATGACCCATTTTGAGACTTTTTCATCGCCAAGATCCTTATTATTGTGTTCCAGGCTTTGGTTTGGTTATTCAAGAAGCCTCAATGATAAGAACGATAATGGTTGACCTTGCATTTTCGTCAAAATTTCAACCATGGCCATATGGATGGATGGGAAAGTTGGACATTCCTTCAAATGGCCATAACTTCGTAACCATGTGTCCTAGCGAGACGATTAAGACAGTTTTGGAAAGGTATTGAAGCGGTCTTTTAAAGCCGCACATGGGTTCTAACGATTAAACTCACGGATAGTCTTGTAAATGGGCTCTGAATGCATTTTACTCGGGAAAACCTATCAATTTTAGCATGCGTATATAGTGCACTATGACCCATTTTGAGACTTTTTCATCGCCAAGATCCTTATTATTGTGTTCCAGGCTTTGGTTTGGTTTATTCAAGAAGCCTCAATGATATAAGAACGATAATGGTTGACCTTGCATTTTCGTCAAAATTTCAACCATGGCCATATGGATGGATGAAAGTTGGACATTCCTTCAAATGGCCATAACTTCGTAACCATGTGTCCTAGCGAGACGATTAAGACAGTTTTGGAAAGGTATTGAAGCGGTCTTCTAAAGCCGCACATGGTTCTACGATTAAACTCACGGTAGTCTTGTAAATGGGCTCTGAATGCATTTTACTCGGGAAAACCTATCAATTTTAGCATGCGTATATAGTGCACTATGACCCATTTTGAGACTTTTTCATCGCCAAGATCCTTATTATTGTGTTCGGGCTTTGGTTTGGTTATTCAAGAAGCCTCAATGATATAAGAACGATAATGGTTGACCTTGCATTTTCGTCAAAATTTCAACCATGGCCATATGGATGGATGGGAAAGTTGGACATTCCTTCAAATGGCCATAACTTCGTAACCATGTGTCCTAGCGAGACGATTAAGACAGTTTTGGAAAGGTATTGAAGCGGTCTTCTAAAGCCGCACATGGGTTCTACGATTAAACTCACGGGATAGTCTTGTAAATGGCTCTGAATGCATTTTACTCGGGAAACCTATCAATTTTAGCATGCGTATATAGTGCACTATGACCCATTTTGAGACTTTTTCATCGCCAAGATCCTTATTATTGTGTTCCAGGGCTTTGGTTTGGTTATTCAAGAAGCCTCAATGATATAAGAACGATAATGTTTGACCTTGCATTTTCGTCAAAATTTCAACCATGGCCATATGGATGGATGGGAAAGTTGGACATTCCTTCAAATGGCCATAACTTCGTAACCATGTGTCCTAGCGAGACGATTAAGACAGTTTTGGAAAGGTATATTGGGTCTTCTAAAGCCGCACATGGGTTCTACGATTAAACTCACGGATAGTCTTGTAAATGGGCTCTGAATGCATTTTACTCGGGAAACCTATCAATTTAGCATGCGTATATAGTGCACTATGACCCATTTTGAGACTTTTTCATCGCCAAGATCCTTATTATGTGTTCCAGGGCTTTGGTTTGGTTATTCAAGAAGCCTCAATGATATAAGAACGATAATGGTTGACCTTGCATTTTCGTCAAAATTTCAACCATGGCCATATGGATGGATGGGAAAGTTGGACATTCCTTCAAATGGCCATAACTTCGTAACCATGTGTCCTAGCGAGACGATTAAGACAGTTTTGGAAAGGTATTGCGGTCTTCTAAAGCCGCACATGGTTCTACGATTAAACTCACGGATAGTCTTGTAAATGGCTCTGATGCATTTTACTCGGAAAACCTATCAATTTTAGCATGCGTATATAGTGCACTATGACCCATTTTGAGACTTTTTCATCGCCAAGCCTTATTATTGTGTTCCAGGGCTTTGGTTTGGTTATTCAAGAAGCCTCAATGATATAAGAACGATAATGTTGACCTTGCATTTTCGTCAAAATTTCAACCATGGCCATATGGATGGATGGAAAGTTGGACATTCCTTCAAATGGCCATAACTTCGTAACCATGTGTCCTAGCGAGACGATTAAGACAGTTTTGGAAGGTATTGAAGCGGTCTTCTAAAGCCGCACATGGTTCTACGATTAAACTCACGGATAGTCTTGTAAATGGGCTCTGAATGCATTTTACTCGGGAAAACCTATCAATTTTAGCATGCGTATATAGTGCACTATGACCCATTTTGAGACTTTTTCATCGCCAAGATCCTTATTATTGTGTTCCAGGGCTTTGGTTTGGTTATTCAAGAAGCCTCAATGATATAAGAACGATAATGGTTGACCTTGCATTTTCGTCAAAATTTCAACCATGGCCATATGGATGGATGAAAGTTGGACATTCCTTCAAATGGCCATAACTTCGTAACCATGTGTCCTAGCGAGACGATTAAGACAGTTTTGGAAAGGTATTGAAGCGGTCTTCTAAAGCCGCACATGGGTTCTACGATTAAACTCACGGATAGTCTTGTAAATGGCCTCTGAATGCATTTTACTCTGGAAAACCTATCAATTTTAGCATGCGTATATAGTGCACTATGACCCATTTTGAGACTTTTTCATCGCCAAGATCCTTATTAGTTGGGCTTTGGTTTGTTTGAGCCTGCCTATAAGAACGATAATGACCTTGCATTTTCGTCAAAATTTTTGGCATGGATGGATTGGAAAGTTGGACATTCCTTCAAATGGCCATAACTTCGTAACCATGTGTCCTAGCGAGACGATTAAGACAGTTTTTGGAAAGGTATTGAAGCGGTCTTCTAAAGCCGCACATGGGTTCTACGATTAAACTCACGGATAGTCTTGTAAATGGCCTCTGAATGCATTTTACTCGGGAAACCTATCAATTTTAGCATGCGTATATAGTGCACTATGACCCATTTTGAGACTTTTTCATCGCCGATCCTTATAGGTTCCAGGCCTTTGGTTTTTAGTCAAGCCTCAATGATATAAACTATGGTTCACTATGACCCATTTTGAGACTTTTTGATGGATGGATGGGAAAGTTGGACATTCCTTCAAATGGCCATAACTTCGTAACCATGTGTCCTAGCGAGACGATTAAGACAGTTTTTGGAAAGGTATTGAAGCGGTCTTCTAAAGCCGCACATGGGTTCTACGATTAAACTCACGATAGTCTTGTAAATGGGCTCTGAATGCATTTTACTCGGGAAACCTATCAATTTTAGCATGCGTATATAGTGCACTATGACCCATTTTGAGACTTTTTCATCGCCAAGATCCTTATTATTGTGTTCCAGGGCTTTGGTTTGGTTATTCAAAAAGCCTCAATGATATAAGAACGATAATGGTTGACCTTGCATTTTCGTCAAAATTTCAACCATGGCCATATGTTGGATGGGAAAGTTGGACATTCCTTCAAATGGCCATAACTTCGTAACCATGTGTCCTAGCGAGACGATTAAGACGTTTTGGAAAGGTATTGAAGGGTCTTCTAAAGCCGCACATGGGTTCTACGATTAAACTCACGGATAGTCTTGTAAATGGGCTCTGAATGCATTTTACTCGGGAAAACCTATCAATTTTAGCATGCGTATATAGTGCACTATGACCCATTTTGAGACTTTTTCATCGCCAAGATCCTTATTATTGTGTTCCAGGGCTTTGTTTGGTTATTCAAGAAGCCTCAATGATATAAGAACGATAATGGTTGACCTTGCATTTTCGTCAAAATTTCAACCATGGCCATATGGATGGATGGGAAGTTGGACATTCCTTCAAATGGCCATAACTTCGTAACCATGTGTCCTAGCGAGACGATTAAGACAGTTTTGGAAAGGTATTGAAGCGGTCTTCTAAAGCCGCACATGGGTTCTACGATTAAACTCACGGATAGTCTTGTAAATGGCTCTGAATGCATTTTACTCGGGAAAACCTATCAATTTTAGCATGCGTATATAGTGCACTATGACCCATTTTGAGACTTTTTCATCGCCAAATCCTTATAGTTGGTCTTTGGTTTGGTTTTCAGAAGCCTCATATATGAACGATAATGACCTTGCATTTTTGAAAATTTTTGTCATGGATGGATGGGAAAGTTGGACATTCCTTCAAATGGCCATAACTTCGTAACCATGTGTCCTAGCGACGATTAAGACAGTTTTGGAAAGGTATTGAAGCGGTCTTCTAAAGCCGCACATGGTTCTACGATTAAACTCACGGATAGTCTTGTAAATGGCTCTGAATGCATTTTACTCGGGAAAACCTATCAATTTTAGCATGCGTATATAGTGCACTATGACCCATTTTGAGACTTTTTCATCGCCAAGATCCTTATTATTGTGTTCCAGGGCTTTGGTTTGGTTATTCAAGAAGCCTCAATGATATAAGAACGATAATGGTTGACCTTGCATTTTCGTCAAAATTTCAACCATGGCCATATGGATGGATGGAAAGTTGGACATTCCTTCAAATGGCCATAACTTCGTAACCATGTGTCCTAGCGAGACGATTAAGACAGTTTTGGAAAGGTATGAAGCGGTCTTCTAAAGCCGCACATGGGTTCTACGATTAAACTCACGGATAGTCTTGTAAATGGGCTCTGAATGCATTTTACTCGGGAAAACCTATCAATTTTAGCATGCGTATATAGTGCACTATGACCCATTTTGAGACTTTTTCATCGCCAAGATCCTTATTATTGTGTTCCAGGGCTTTGGTTTGGTTATTCAAGAAGCCTCAATGATATAAGAACGATAATGGTTGACCTTGCATTTTCGTCAAAATTTCAACCATGGCCATATGGATGGATGGGAAAGTTGGACATTCCTTCAAATGGCCATAACTTCGTAACCATGTGTCCTAGCGAGACGATTAAGACAGTTTTGGAAAGGTATTGAAGCGGTCTTCTAAAGCCGCACATGGTTCTACGATTAAACTCACGGATAGTCTTGTAAATGGCTCTGAATGCATTTTACTCGGGAAAACCTATCAATTTTAGCATGCGTATATAGTGCACTATGACCCATTTTGAGACTTTTTCATCGCCAAGATCCTTATTATTGTGTTCCAGGGCTTTGGTTTGGTTATTCAAGAAGCCTCAATGATAATGGTTGACCTTGCATTTTCGTCAAAATTTCAACCATGGCCATATGGATGGATGGGAAAGTTGGACATTCCTTCAAATGGCCATAACTTCGTAACCATGTGTCCTAGCGAGACGATTAAGACAGTTTTGGAAAGGTATTGAAGCGGTCTTCTAAAGCCGCACATGGGTTCTACGATTAACTAACTCACGGATAGTCTTGTAAATGGGCTCTGAATGCATTTTACTCGGGAAAACCTATCAATTTTAGCATGCGTATATAGTGCACTATGACCCATTTTGAGACTTTTTCATCGCCAAGATCCTTATTATTGTGTTCCAGGGCTTTGGTTTGGTTATTCAAGAAGCCTCAATGATATAAGAACGATAATGGTTGACCTTGCATTTTCGTCAAAATTTCAACCATGGCCATATGGATGTGGGAAAGTTGGACATTCCTTCAAATGGCCATAACTTCGTAACCATGTGTCCTAGCGAGACGATTAAGACAGTTTTGGAAAGGTATTGAAGCGGTCTTCTAAAGCCGCACATGGGTTCTACGATTAAACTCACGGATAGTCTTGTAAATGGGCTCTGAATGCATTTTACTCGGGAAAACCTATCAATTTTAGCATGCGTATATAGTGCACTATGACCCATTTTGAGACTTTTTCATCGCCAAGATCCTTATTATTGTGTTCCAGGGCTTTGGTTTGGTTATTCAAGAAGCCTCAATGATATAAGAACGATAATGGTTGACCTTGCATTTTCGTCAAATTTCAACCATGGCCATATGGATGGATGGGAAAGTTGGACATTCCTTCAAATGGCCATAACTTCGTAACCATGTGTCCTAGCGAGACGATTAAGACAGTTTTGGAAAGGTATTGAAGCGGTCTTCTAAAGCCGCACATGGGTTCTACGATTAAACTCACGGATAGTCTTGTAAATGGGCTCTGAATGCATTTTACTCGGGAAAACCTATCATTTAGCATGCGTATATAGTGCACTATGACCCATTTTGAGACTTTTTCATCGCCCAAGATCCTTATTATTGTGTTCCAGGGCTTTGGTTTGGTTATTCAAGAAGCCTCAATGATATAAGAACGATAATGGTTGACCTTGCATTTTCGTCAAATTTCAACCATGGCCATATGGATGGATGGGAAAGTTGGACATTCCTTCAAATGGCCATAACTTCGTAACCATGTGTCCTAGCGAGACGATTAAGACAGTTTTGGAAAGGTATTGAAGCGGTCTTCTAAAGCCGCACATGGGTTCTACGATTAAACTCACGGATAGTCTTGTAAATGGGCTCTGAATGCATTTTACTCGGGAAAACCTATCAATTTTAGCATGCGTATATAGTGCACTATGACCCATTTTGAGACTTTTTCATCGCCAAGATCCTTATTATTGTGTTCCAGGGCTTTGGTTTGGTTATTCAAGAAGCCTCAATGATATAAGAACGATAATGGTTGACCTTGCATTTTCGTCAAAATTTCAACCATGGCCATATGATGGATGGAAAGTTGGACATTCCTTGGCCATAACTTCGTACCATGCCATCAACTTCCTAAGTATCGTACCATGTTCCTAGCGAGACGATTAAGACAGTTTTGGAAGGTATTGAGCGGTCTTCAAAGCCGCACATGGTTTCTACGATTAAACTCACGGATAGTCTTGTAAATGGGCTCTGAATGCATTTTACTCGGGAAAACCTATCAATTTTAGCATGCGTATATAGTGCACTATGACCCATTTTGAGACTTTTTCATCGCCAAGATCCTTATTATTGTGTTCCAGGGCTTTGGTTTGGTTATTCAAGAAGCCTCAATGATATAAGAACGATAATGGTTGACCTTGCATTTTCGTCAAAATTTCAACCATGGCCATATGGATGGATGGGAAAGTTGGACATTCCTTCAAATGGCCATAACTTCGTAACCATGTGTCCTAGCGAGACGATTAAGACGTTTTTTTTGGAAAGGTATTGAAGCGGTCTTCTAAAGCCGCACATGGGTTCTACGATTAAACTCACGGATAGTCTTGTAAATGGGCTCTGAATGCATTTTACTCGGGAAAACCTATCAATTTTAGCATGCGTATATAGTGCACTATGACCCATTTTGAGACTTTTTCATCGCCAAGATCCTTATTATTGTGTTCCAGGGCTTTGGTTTGGTTATTCAAGAAGCCTCAATGATATAAGAACGATAATGGTTGACCTTGCATTTTCGTCAAAATTTCAACCATGGCCATATGGATGGATGGGAAAGTTGGACATTCCTTCAAATGGCCATAACTTCGTAACCATGTGTCCTAGCGAGACGATTAAGACAGTTTTGGAAAGGTATTGAAGCGGTCTTCTAAAGCCGCACATGGGTTCTACGATTAAACTCACGGATAGTCTTGTAAATGGGCTCTGAATGCATTTTACTCGGGAAAACCTATCAATTTTAGCATGCGTATATAGTGCACTATGACCCATTTTGAGACTTTTTCATCGCCAAGATCCTTATTATTGTGTTCCAGGGCTTTGGTTTGGTTATTCAAGACCTCAATGATATAAGAACGATAATGGTTGACCTTGCATTTTCGTCAAAATTTCAACCATGGCCATATGGATGGATGGAAAGTTGGACATTCCTTCAAATGGCCATAACTTCGTAACCATGTGTCCTAGCGAGACGATTAAGACAGTTTTGGAAAGGTATTGAAGCGGTCTTCTAAAGCCGCACATGGGTTCTACGATTAAACTCACGGATAGTCTTGTAAATGGCTCTGAATGCATTTTACTCGGGAAAACCTATCAATTTTAGCATGCGTATATAGTGCACTATGACCCATTTTGAGACTTTTTCATCGATCCATTGGTATGTTGGGCTTTGGTTTGGTTTTGCAAGCGATCATGATTGACCTAATGCCCATTTTCGTCATTTCATGGTATGGATGGGAAAGTTGGACATTCCTTCAAATGGCCATAACTTCGTAACCATGTGTCCTAGCGAGACGATTAAGACAGTTTTGGAAAGGTATTGAAGCGGTCTTCTAAAGCCGCACATGGTTTCTACGATTAAACTCACGGATAGTCTTGTAAATGGGCTCTGAATGCATTTTACTCGGAAAACCTATCAATTTTAGCATGCGTATATAGTGCACTATGACCCATTTTGAGACTTTTTCATCGCCAAGATCCTTATTATTGTGTTCCAGGGCTTTGGTTTGGTTATTCAAGAAGCCTCAATGATATAAGAACGATAATGGTTGACCTTGCATTTTCGTCAAAATTTCAACCATGGCCATATGGATGGATGGAAAGTTGGACATTCCTTCAAATGGCCATAACTTCGTAACCATGTGTCCTAGCGAGACGATTAACAGTTTTGGAAAGGTATTGAAGCGGTCTTCTAAAGCCGCACATGGGTTCTACGATTAAACTCACGGATAGTCTTGTAAATGGGCTCTGAATGCATTTTACTCGGAAAACCTATCAATTTTAGCATGCGTATATAGTGCACTATGACCCATTTTGAGACTTTTTCATCGCCAAGATCCTTATTATTGTGTTCCAGGGCTTTGGTTTGGTTATTCAAGAAGCCTCAATGATATAAGAACGATAATGGTTGACCTTGCATTTTCGTCAAATTTCAACCATGGCCATATGGATGGATGGGAAAGTTGGACATTCCTTCAAATGGCCATAACTTCGTAACCATGTGTCCTAGCGAGACGATTAAGACAGTTTTGGAAAGGTATTGAAGCGGTCTTCTAAAGCCGCACATGGGTTCTACGATTAAACTCACGGATAGTCTTGTAAATGGCCTCTGAATGCATTTTACTCGGGAAAACCTATCAATTTTAGCATGCGTATATAGTGCACTATGACCCATTTTGAGACTTTTTCATCGCCAAGATCCTTATTATTGTGTTCCAGGGCTTTGGTTTGGTTATTCAAGAAGCCTCAATGATATAGAACGATAATGGTTGACCTTGCATTTTCGTCAAAATTTCAACCATGGCCATATGGATGGATGGGAAAGTTGGACATTCCTTCAAATGGCCATAACTTCGTAACCATGTGTCCTAGCGAGACGATTAAGACAGTTTTGGAAAGGTATTGAAGCGGTCTTCTAAAGCCGCACATGGGTTCTACGATTAAACTCACGGATAGTCTTGTAAATGGGCTCTGAATGCATTTTACTCGGGAAAACCTATCAATTTTAGCATGCGTATATAGTGCACTATGACCCATTTTGAGACTTTTTCATCGCCAAGATCCTTATTATTGTGTTCCAGGGCTTTGGTTTGGTTATTCAAGAAGCCTCAATGATATAAGAACGATAATGGTTGACCTTGCATTTTCGTCAAAATTTCAACCATGGCCATATGGATGGATGGGAAAGTTGGACATTCCTTCAAATGGCCATAACTTCGTAACCATGTGTCCTAGCGAGACGATTAAGACAGTTTTGGAAAGGTATTGAAGCGGTCTTCTAAAGCCGCACATGGGTTCTACGATTAAACTCACGGATAGTCTTGTAAATGGGCTCTGAATGCATTTTACTCGGGAAAACCTATCAATTTTAGCATGCGTATATAGTGCACTATGACCCATTTTGAGACTTTTTCATCGCCAAGATCCTTATTATTGTGTTCCAGGGCTTTGGTTGGTTATTCAAGAAGCCTCAATGATATAAGAACGATAATGGTTGACCTTGCATTTTCGTCAAATTTCAACCATGGCCATATGGATGGATGGGAAAGTTGACATTCCTTCACCATTTCGTACCATGTCACATCCTATAACTTCGTAACCATGTGTCCTAGCGAGACGATTAAGACAGTTTTGGAAAGGTATTGAAGCGGTCTTCTAAAGCCGCACATGGGTTCTACATTAAACTCACGGATAGTCTTGTAAATGGGCTCTGAATGCATTTTACTCGGGAAAACCTATCAATTTTAGCATGCGTATATAGTGCACTATGACCCATTTTGAGACTTTTTCATCGCCAAGATCCTTATTATTGTGTTCCAGGGCTTTGGTTTGGTTATTCAAGAAGCCTCAATGATATAAGAACGATAATGGTTGACCTTGCATTTTCGTCAAAATTTCAACCATGGCCATATGGATGGATGGGAAAGTTGGACATTCCTTCAAATGGCCATAACTTCGTAACCATGTGTCCTAGCGAGACGATTAAGACAGTTTTGGAAAGGTATTGAAGCGGTCTTCTAAAGCCGCACATGGGTTCTACGATTAAACTCACGGATAGTCTTGTAAATGGGCTCTGAATGCATTTTACTCGGGAAAACCTATCAATTTTAGCATGCGTATATAGTGCACTATGACCCATTTTGAGACTTTTTCATCGCCAAGATCCTTATTATTGTGTTCCAGGGCTTTGGTTTGGTTATTCAAGAAGCCTCAATGATATAAGAACGATAATGGTTGACCTTGCATTTTCGTCAAAATTTCAACCATGGCCATATGGATGGATGGGAAAGTTGGACATTCCTTCAAATGGCCATAACTTCGTAACCATGTGTCCTAGCGAGACGATTAAGACAGTTTTGGAAAGGTATTGAAGCGGTCTTCTAAAGCCGCACATGGGTTCTACGATTAAACTCACGGATAGTCTTGTAAATGGGCTCTGAATGCATTTTACTCGGGAAAACCTATCAATTTTAGCATGCGTATATAGTGCACTATGACCCATTTTGAGACTTTTTCATCGCCAAGATCCTTATTATTGTGTTCCAGGGCTTTGGTTTGGTTATTCAAGAAGCCTCAATGATATAAGAACGATAATGGTTGACCTTGCATTTTCGTCAAAATTTCAACCATGGCCATATGGATGGATGGGAAAGTTGGACATTCCTTCAAATGGCCATAACTTCGTAACCATGTGTCCTAGCGAGACGATTAAGACAGTTTTGGAAAGGTATTGAAGCGGTCTTCTAAAGCCGCACATGGGTTCTACGATTAAACTCACGGATAGTCTTGTAAATGGGCTCTGAATGCATTTTACTCGGGAAAACCTATCAATTTTAGCATGCGTATATAGTGCACTATGACCCATTTTGAGACTTTTTCATCGCCAAGATCCTTATTATTGTGTTCCAGGGCTTTGGTTTGGTTATTCAAGAAGCCTCAATGATATAAGAACGATAATGGTTGACCTTGCATTTTCGTCAAAATTTCAACCATGGCCATATGGATGGATGGGAAAGTTGGACATTCCTTCAAATGGCCATAACTTCGTAACCATGTGTCCTAGCGAGACGATTAAGACAGTTTTGGAAAGGTATTGAAGCGGTCTTCTAAAGCCGCACATGGGTTCTACGATTAAACTCACGGATAGTCTTGTAAATGGGCTCTGAATGCATTTTACTCGGGAAAACCTATCAATTTTAGCATGCGTATATAGTGCACTATGACCCATTTGAGACTTTTTCATCGCCAAGATCCTTATTATTGTGTTCCAGGGCTTTGGTTTGGTTATTCAAGAAGCCTCAATGATATAAGAACGATAATGGTTGACCTTGCATTTTCGTCAAAATTTCAACCATGGCCATATGGATGGATGGGAAAGTTGGACATTCCTTCAAATGGCCATAACTTCGTAACCATGTGTCCTAGCGAGACGATTAAGACAGTTTTGGAAAGGTATTGAAGCGGTCTTCTAAAGCCGCACATGGGTTCTACGATTAAACTCACGGATAGTCTTGTAAATGGGCTCTGAATGCATTTTACTCGGGAAAACCTATCAATTTTAGCATGCGTATATAGTGCACTATGACCCATTTTGAGACTTTTTCATCGCCAAGATCCTTATTATTGTGTTCCAGGGCTTTGGTTTGGTTATTCAAGAAGCCTCAATGATATAAGAACGATAATGGTTGACCTTGCATTTTCGTCAAAATTTCAACCATGGCCATATGGATGGATGGGAAAGTTGGACATTCCTTCAAATGGCCATAACTTCGTAACCATGTGTCCTAGCGAGACGATTAAGACAGTTTTGGAAAGGTATTGAAGCGGTCTTCTAAAGCCGCACATGGGTTCTACGATTAAACTCACGGATAGTCTTGTAAATGGGCTCTGAATGCATTTTACTCGGGAAAACCTATCAATTTTAGCATGCGTATATAGTGCACTATGACCCATTTTGAGACTTTTTCATCGCCAAGATCCTTATTATTGTGTTCCAGGGCTTTGGTTTGGTTATTCAAGAAGCCTCAATGATATAAGAACGATAATGGTTGACCTTGCATTTTCGTCAAAATTTCAACCATGGCCATATGGATGGATGGGAAAGTTGGACATTCCTTCAAATGGCCATAACTTCGTAACCATGTGTCCTAGCGAGACGATTAAGACAGTTTTGGAAAGGTATTGAAGCGGTCTTCTAAAGCCGCACATGGGTTCTACGATTAAACTCACGGATAGTCTTGTAAATGGGCTCTGAATGCATTTTACTCGGGAAAACCTATCAATTTTAGCATGCGTATATAGTGCACTATGACCCATTTTGAGACTTTTTCATCGCCAAGATCCTTATTATTGTGTTCCAGGGCTTTGGTTTGGTTATTCAAGAAGCCTCAATGATATAAGAACGATAATGGTTGACCTTGCATTTTCGTCAAAATTTCAACCATGGCCATATGGATGGATGGGAAAGTTGGACATTCCTTCAAATGGCCATAACTTCGTAACCATGTGTCCTAGCGAGACGATTAAGACAGTTTTGGAAAGGTATTGAAGCGGTCTTCTAAAGCCGCACATGGGTTCTACGATTAAACTCACGGATAGTCTTGTAAATGGCTCTGAATGCATTTTACTCGGGAAAACCTATCAATTTTAGCATGCGTATATAGTGCACTATGACCCATTTTGAGACTTTTTCATCGCCAAGATCCTTATTATTGTGTTCCAGGGCTTTGGTTTGGTTATTCAAGAAGCCTCAATGATATAAGAACGATAATGGTTGACCTTGCATTTTCGTCAAAATTTCAACCATGGCCATATGGATGGATGGGAAAGTTGGACATTCCTTCAAATGGCCATAACTTCGTAACCATGTGTCCTAGCGAGACGATTAAGACAGTTTTGGAAAGGTATTGAAGCGGTCTTCTAAAGCCGCACATGGGTTCTACGATTAAACTCACGGATAGTCTTGTAAATGGGCTCTGAATGCATTTTACTCGGGAAAACCTATCAATTTTAGCATGCGTATATAGTGCACTATGACCCATTTTGAGACTTTTTCATCGCCAAGATCCTTATTATTGTGTTCCAGGGCTTTGGTTTGGTTATTCAAGAAGCCTCAATGATATAAGAACGATAATGGTTGACCTTGCATTTTCGTCAAAATTTCAACCATGGCCATATGGATGGATGGGAAAGTTGGACATTCCTTCAAATGGCCATAACTTCGTAACCATGTGTCCTAGCGAGACGATTAAGACAGTTTTGGAAAGGTATTGAAGCGGTCTTCTAAAGCCGCACATGGGTTCTACGATTAAACTCACGGATAGTCTTGTAAATGGGCTCTGAATGCATTTTACTCGGGAAAACCTATCAATTTTAGCATGCGTATATAGTGCACTATGACCCATTTTGAGACTTTTTCATCGCCAAGATCCTTATTATTGTGTTCCAGGGCTTTGGTTTGGTTATTCAAGAAGCCTCAATGATATAAGAACGATAATGGTTGACCTTGCATTTTCGTCAAAATTTCAACCATGGCCATATGGATGGATGGGAAAGTTGGACATTCCTTCAAATGGCCATAACTTCGTAACCATGTGTCCTAGCGAGACGATTAAGACAGTTTTGGAAAGGTATTGAAGCGGTCTTCTAAAGCCGCACATGGGTTCTACGATTAAACTCACGGATAGTCTTGTAAATGGGCTCTGAATGCATTTTACTCGGGAAAACCTATCAATTTTAGCATGCGTATATAGTGCACTATGACCCATTTTGAGACTTTTTCATCGCCAAGATCCTTATTATTGTGTTCCAGGGCTTTGGTTTGGTTATTCAAGAAGCCTCAATGATATAAGAACGATAATGGTTGACCTTGCATTTTCGTCAAAATTTCAACCATGGCCATATGGATGGATGGGAAAGTTGGACATTCCTTCAAATGGCCATAACTTCGTAACCATGTGTCCTAGCGAGACGATTAAGACAGTTTTGGAAAGGTATTGAAGCGGTCTTCTAAAGCCGCACATGGGTTCTACGATTAAACTCACGGATAGTCTTGTAAATGGGCTCTGAATGCATTTTACTCGGGAAAACCTATCAATTTTAGCATGCGTATATAGTGCACTATGACCCATTTTGAGACTTTTTCATCGCCAAGATCCTTATTATTGTGTTCCAGGGCTTTGGTTTGGTTATTCAAGAAGCCTCAATGATATAAGAACGATAATGGTTGACCTTGCATTTTCGTCAAAATTTCAACCATGGCCATATGGATGGATGGGAAAGTTGGACATTCCTTCAAATGGCCATAACTTCGTAACCATGTGTCCTAGCGAGACGATTAAGACAGTTTTGGAAAGGTATTGAAGCGGTCTTCTAAAGCCGCACATGGGTTCTACGATTAAACTCACGGATAGTCTTGTAAATGGGCTCTGAATGCATTTTACTCGGGAAAACCTATCAATTTTAGCATGCGTATATAGTGCACTATGACCCATTTTGAGACTTTTTCATCGCCAAGATCCTTATTATTGTGTTCCAGGGCTTTGGTTTGGTTATTCAAGAAGCCTCAATGATATAAGAACGATAATGGTTGACCTTGCATTTTCGTCAAAATTTCAACCATGGCCATATGGATGGATGGGAAAGTTGGACATTCCTTCAAATGGCCATAACTTCGTAACCATGTGTCCTAGCGAGACGATTAAGACAGTTTTGGAAAGGTATTGAAGCGGTCTTCTAAAGCCGCACATGGGTTCTACGATTAAACTCACGGATAGTCTTGTAAATGGGCTCTGAATGCATTTTACTCGGGAAAACCTATCAATTTTAGCATGCGTATATAGTGCACTATGACCCATTTTGAGACTTTTTCATCGCCAAGATCCTTATTATTGTGTTCCAGGGCTTTGGTTTGGTTATTCAAGAAGCCTCAATGATATAAGAACGATAATGGTTGACCTTGCATTTTCGTCAAAATTTCAACCATGGCCATATGGATGGATGGGAAAGTTGGACATTCCTTCAAATGGCCATAACTTCGTAACCATGTGTCCTAGCGAGACGATTAAGACAGTTTTGGAAAGGTATTGAAGCGGTCTTCTAAAGCCGCACATGGGTTCTACGATTAAACTCACGGATAGTCTTGTAAATGGGCTCTGAATGCATTTTACTCGGGAAAACCTATCAATTTTAGCATGCGTATATAGTGCACTATGACCCATTTTGAGACTTTTTCATCGCCAAGATCCTTATTATTGTGTTCCAGGGCTTTGGTTTGGTTATTCAAGAAGCCTCAATGATATAAGAACGATAATGGTTGACCTTGCATTTTCGTCAAAATTTCAACCATGGCCATATGGATGGATGGGAAAGTTGGACATTCCTTCAAATGGCCATAACTTCGTAACCATGTGTCCTAGCGAGACGATTAAGACAGTTTTGGAAAGGTATTGAAGCGGTCTTCTAAAGCCGCACATGGGTTCTACGATTAAACTCACGGATAGTCTTGTAAATGGGCTCTGAATGCATTTTACTCGGGAAAACCTATCAATTTTAGCATGCGTATATAGTGCACTATGACCCATTTTGAGACTTTTTCATCGCCAAGATCCTTATTATTGTGTTCCAGGGCTTTGGTTTGGTTATTCAAGAAGCCTCAATGATATAAGAACGATAATGGTTGACCTTGCATTTTCGTCAAAATTTCAACCATGGCCATATGGATGGATGGGAAAGTTGGACATTCCTTCAAATGGCCATAACTTCGTAACCATGTGTCCTAGCGAGACGATTAAGACAGTTTTGGAAAGGTATTGAAGCGGTCTTCTAAAGCCGCACATGGGTTCTACGATTAAACTCACGGATAGTCTTGTAAATGGGCTCTGAATGCATTTTACTCGGGAAAACCTATCAATTTTAGCATGCGTATATAGTGCACTATGACCCATTTTGAGACTTTTTCATCGCCAAGATCCTTATTATTGTGTTCCAGGGCTTTGGTTTGGTTATTCAAGAAGCCTCAATGATATAAGAACGATAATGGTTGACCTTGCATTTTCGTCAAAATTTCAACCATGGCCATATGGATGGATGGGAAAGTTGGACATTCCTTCAAATGGCCATAACTTCGTAACCATGTGTCCTAGCGAGACGATTAAGACAGTTTTGGAAAGGTATTGAAGCGGTCTTCTAAAGCCGCACATGGGTTCTACGATTAAACTCACGGATAGTCTTGTAAATGGGCTCTGAATGCATTTTACTCGGGAAAACCTATCAATTTTAGCATGCGTATATAGTGCACTATGACCCATTTTGAGACTTTTTCATCGCCAAGATCCTTATTATTGTGTTCCAGGGCTTTGGTTTGGTTATTCAAGAAGCCTCAATGATATAAGAACGATAATGGTTGACCTTGCATTTTCGTCAAAATTTCAACCATGGCCATATGGATGGATGGGAAAGTTGGACATTCCTTCAAATGGCCATAACTTCGTAACCATGTGTCCTAGCGAGACGATTAAGACAGTTTTGGAAAGGTATTGAAGCGGTCTTCTAAAGCCGCACATGGGTTCTACGATTAAACTCACGGATAGTCTTGTAAATGGGCTCTGAATGCATTTTACTCGGGAAAACCTATCAATTTTAGCATGCGTATATAGTGCACTATGACCCATTTTGAGACTTTTTCATCGCCAAGATCCTTATTATTGTGTTCCAGGGCTTTGGTTTGGTTATTCAAGAAGCCTCAATGATATAAGAACGATAATGGTTGACCTTGCATTTTCGTCAAAATTTCAACCATGGCCATATGGATGGATGGGAAAGTTGGACATTCCTTCAAATGGCCATAACTTCGTAACCATGTGTCCTAGCGAGACGATTAAGACAGTTTTGGAAAGGTATTGAAGCGGTCTTCTAAAGCCGCACATGGGTTCTACGATTAAACTCACGGATAGTCTTGTAAATGGGCTCTGAATGCATTTTACTCGGGAAAACCTATCAATTTTAGCATGCGTATATAGTGCACTATGACCCATTTTGAGACTTTTTCATCGCCAAGATCCTTATTATTGTGTTCCAGGGCTTTGGTTTGGTTATTCAAGAAGCCTCAATGATATAAGAACGATAATGGTTGACCTTGCATTTTCGTCAAAATTTCAACCATGGCCATATGGATGGATGGGAAAGTTGGACATTCCTTCAAATGGCCATAACTTCGTAACCATGTGTCCTAGCGAGACGATTAAGACAGTTTTGGAAAGGTATTGAAGCGGTCTTCTAAAGCCGCACATGGGTTCTACGATTAAACTCACGGATAGTCTTGTAAATGGGCTCTGAATGCATTTTACTCGGGAAAACCTATCAATTTTAGCATGCGTATATAGTGCACTATGACCCATTTTGAGACTTTTTCATCGCCAAGATCCTTATTATTGTGTTCCAGGGCTTTGGTTTGGTTATTCAAGAAGCCTCAATGATATAAGAACGATAATGGTTGACCTTGCATTTTCGTCAAAATTTCAACCATGGCCATATGGATGGATGGGAAAGTTGGACATTCCTTCAAATGGCCATAACTTCGTAACCATGTGTCCTAGCGAGACGATTAAGACAGTTTTGGAAAGGTATTGAAGCGGTCTTCTAAAGCCGCACATGGGTTCTACGATTAAACTCACGGATAGTCTTGTAAATGGGCTCTGAATGCATTTTACTCGGGAAAACCTATCAATTTTAGCATGCGTATATAGTGCACTATGACCCATTTTGAGACTTTTTCATCGCCAAGATCCTTATTATTGTGTTCCAGGGCTTTGGTTTGGTTATTCAAGAAGCCTCAATGATATAAGAACGATAATGGTTGACCTTGCATTTTCGTCAAAATTTCAACCATGGCCATATGGATGGATGGGAAAGTTGGACATTCCTTCAAATGGCCATAACTTCGTAACCATGTGTCCTAGCGAGACGATTAAGACAGTTTTGGAAAGGTATTGAAGCGGTCTTCTAAAGCCGCACATGGGTTCTACGATTAAACTCACGGATAGTCTTGTAAATGGGCTCTGAATGCATTTTACTCGGGAAAACCTATCAATTTTAGCATGCGTATATAGTGCACTATGACCCATTTTGAGACTTTTTCATCGCCAAGATCCTTATTATTGTGTTCCAGGGCTTTGGTTTGGTTATTCAAGAAGCCTCAATGATATAAGAACGATAATGGTTGACCTTGCATTTTCGTCAAAATTTCAACCATGGCCATATGGATGGATGGGAAAGTTGGACATTCCTTCAAATGGCCATAACTTCGTAACCATGTGTCCTAGCGAGACGATTAAGACAGTTTTGGAAAGGTATTGAAGCGGTCTTCTAAAGCCGCACATGGGTTCTACGATTAAACTCACGGATAGTCTTGTAAATGGGCTCTGAATGCATTTTACTCGGGAAAACCTATCAATTTTAGCATGCGTATATAGTGCACTATGACCCATTTTGAGACTTTTTCATCGCCAAGATCCTTATTATTGTGTTCCAGGGCTTTGGTTTGGTTATTCAAGAAGCCTCAATGATATAAGAACGATAATGGTTGACCTTGCATTTTCGTCAAAATTTCAACCATGGCCATATGGATGGATGGGAAAGTTGGACATTCCTTCAAATGGCCATAACTTCGTAACCATGTGTCCTAGCGAGACGATTAAGACAGTTTTGGAAAGGTATTGAAGCGGTCTTCTAAAGCCGCACATGGGTTCTACGATTAAACTCACGGATAGTCTTGTAAATGGGCTCTGAATGCATTTTACTCGGGAAAACCTATCAATTTTAGCATGCGTATATAGTGCACTATGACCCATTTTGAGACTTTTTCATCGCCAAGATCCTTATTATTGTGTTCCAGGGCTTTGGTTTGGTTATTCAAGAAGCCTCAATGATATAAGAACGATAATGGTTGACCTTGCATTTTCGTCAAAATTTCAACCATGGCCATATGGATGGATGGGAAAGTTGGACATTCCTTCAAATGGCCATAACTTCGTAACCATGTGTCCTAGCGAGACGATTAAGACAGTTTTGGAAAGGTATTGAAGCGGTCTTCTAAAGCCGCACATGGGTTCTACGATTAAACTCACGGATAGTCTTGTAAATGGGCTCTGAATGCATTTTACTCGGGAAAACCTATCAATTTTAGCATGCGTATATAGTGCACTATGACCCATTTTGAGACTTTTTCATCGCCAAGATCCTTATTATTGTGTTCCAGGGCTTTGGTTTGGTTATTCAAGAAGCCTCAATGATATAAGAACGATAATGGTTGACCTTGCATTTTCGTCAAAATTTCAACCATGGCCATATGGATGGATGGGAAAGTTGGACATTCCTTCAAATGGCCATAACTTCGTAACCATGTGTCCTAGCGAGACGATTAAGACAGTTTTGGAAAGGTATTGAAGCGGTCTTCTAAAGCCGCACATGGGTTCTACGATTAAACTCACGGATAGTCTTGTAAATGGGCTCTGAATGCATTTTACTCGGGAAAACCTATCAATTTTAGCATGCGTATATAGTGCACTATGACCCATTTTGAGACTTTTTCATCGCCAAGATCCTTATTATTGTGTTCCAGGGCTTTGGTTTGGTTATTCAAGAAGCCTCAATGATATAAGAACGATAATGGTTGACCTTGCATTTTCGTCAAAATTTCAACCATGGCCATATGGATGGATGGGAAAGTTGGACATTCCTTCAAATGGCCATAACTTCGTAACCATGTGTCCTAGCGAGACGATTAAGACAGTTTTGGAAAGGTATTGAAGCGGTCTTCTAAAGCCGCACATGGGTTCTACGATTAAACTCACGGATAGTCTTGTAAATGGGCTCTGAATGCATTTTACTCGGGAAAACCTATCAATTTTAGCATGCGTATATAGTGCACTATGACCCATTTTGAGACTTTTTCATCGCCAAGATCCTTATTATTGTGTTCCAGGGCTTTGGTTTGGTTATTCAAGAAGCCTCAATGATATAAGAACGATAATGGTTGACCTTGCATTTTCGTCAAAATTTCAACCATGGCCATATGGATGGATGGGAAAGTTGGACATTCCTTCAAATGGCCATAACTTCGTAACCATGTGTCCTAGCGAGACGATTAAGACAGTTTTGGAAAGGTATTGAAGCGGTCTTCTAAAGCCGCACATGGGTTCTACGATTAAACTCACGGATAGTCTTGTAAATGGGCTCTGAATGCATTTTACTCGGGAAAACCTATCAATTTTAGCATGCGTATATAGTGCACTATGACCCATTTTGAGACTTTTTCATCGCCAAGATCCTTATTATTGTGTTCCAGGGCTTTGGTTTGGTTATTCAAGAAGCCTCAATGATATAAGAACGATAATGGTTGACCTTGCATTTTCGTCAAAATTTCAACCATGGCCATATGGATGGATGGGAAAGTTGGACATTCCTTCAAATGGCCATAACTTCGTAACCATGTGTCCTAGCGAGACGATTAAGACAGTTTTGGAAAGGTATTGAAGCGGTCTTCTAAAGCCGCACATGGGTTCTACGATTAAACTCACGGATAGTCTTGTAAATGGGCTCTGAATGCATTTTACTCGGGAAAACCTATCAATTTTAGCATGCGTATATAGTGCACTATGACCCATTTTGAGACTTTTTCATCGCCAAGATCCTTATTATTGTGTTCCAGGGCTTTGGTTTGGTTATTCAAGAAGCCTCAATGATATAAGAACGATAATGGTTGACCTTGCATTTTCGTCAAAATTTCAACCATGGCCATATGGATGGATGGGAAAGTTGGACATTCCTTCAAATGGCCATAACTTCGTAACCATGTGTCCTAGCGAGACGATTAAGACAGTTTTGGAAAGGTATTGAAGCGGTCTTCTAAAGCCGCACATGGGTTCTACGATTAAACTCACGGATAGTCTTGTAAATGGGCTCTGAATGCATTTTACTCGGGAAAACCTATCAATTTTAGCATGCGTATATAGTGCACTATGACCCATTTTGAGACTTTTTCATCGCCAAGATCCTTATTATTGTGTTCCAGGGCTTTGGTTTGGTTATTCAAGAAGCCTCAATGATATAAGAACGATAATGGTTGACCTTGCATTTTCGTCAAAATTTCAACCATGGCCATATGGATGGATGGGAAAGTTGGACATTCCTTCAAATGGCCATAACTTCGTAACCATGTGTCCTAGCGAGACGATTAAGACAGTTTTGGAAAGGTATTGAAGCGGTCTTCTAAAGCCGCACATGGGTTCTACGATTAAACTCACGGATAGTCTTGTAAATGGGCTCTGAATGCATTTTACTCGGGAAAACCTATCAATTTTAGCATGCGTATATAGTGCACTATGACCCATTTTGAGACTTTTTCATCGCCAAGATCCTTATTATTGTGTTCCAGGGCTTTGGTTTGGTTATTCAAGAAGCCTCAATGATATAAGAACGATAATGGTTGACCTTGCATTTTCGTCAAAATTTCAACCATGGCCATATGGATGGATGGGAAAGTTGGACATTCCTTCAAATGGCCATAACTTCGTAACCATGTGTCCTAGCGAGACGATTAAGACAGTTTTGGAAAGGTATTGAAGCGGTCTTCTAAAGCCGCACATGGGTTCTACGATTAAACTCACGGATAGTCTTGTAAATGGGCTCTGAATGCATTTTACTCGGGAAAACCTATCAATTTTAGCATGCGTATATAGTGCACTATGACCCATTTTGAGACTTTTTCATCGCCAAGATCCTTATTATTGTGTTCCAGGGCTTTGGTTTGGTTATTCAAGAAGCCTCAATGATATAAGAACGATAATGGTTGACCTTGCATTTTCGTCAAAATTTCAACCATGGCCATATGGATGGATGGGAAAGTTGGACATTCCTTCAAATGGCCATAACTTCGTAACCATGTGTCCTAGCGAGACGATTAAGACAGTTTTGGAAAGGTATTGAAGCGGTCTTCTAAAGCCGCACATGGGTTCTACGATTAAACTCACGGATAGTCTTGTAAATGGGCTCTGAATGCATTTTACTCGGGAAAACCTATCAATTTTAGCATGCGTATATAGTGCACTATGACCCATTTTGAGACTTTTTCATCGCCAAGATCCTTATTATTGTGTTCCAGGGCTTTGGTTTGGTTATTCAAGAAGCCTCAATGATATAAGAACGATAATGGTTGACCTTGCATTTTCGTCAAAATTTCAACCATGGCCATATGGATGGATGGGAAAGTTGGACATTCCTTCAAATGGCCATAACTTCGTAACCATGTGTCCTAGCGAGACGATTAAGACAGTTTTGGAAAGGTATTGAAGCGGTCTTCTAAAGCCGCACATGGGTTCTACGATTAAACTCACGGATAGTCTTGTAAATGGGCTCTGAATGCATTTTACTCGGGAAAACCTATCAATTTTAGCATGCGTATATAGTGCACTATGACCCATTTTGAGACTTTTTCATCGCCAAGATCCTTATTATTGTGTTCCAGGGCTTTGGTTTGGTTATTCAAGAAGCCTCAATGATATAAGAACGATAATGGTTGACCTTGCATTTTCGTCAAAATTTCAACCATGGCCATATGGATGGATGGGAAAGTTGGACATTCCTTCAAATGGCCATAACTTCGTAACCATGTGTCCTAGCGAGACGATTAAGACAGTTTTGGAAAGGTATTGAAGCGGTCTTCTAAAGCCGCACATGGGTTCTACGATTAAACTCACGGATAGTCTTGTAAATGGGCTCTGAATGCATTTTACTCGGGAAAACCTATCAATTTTAGCATGCGTATATAGTGCACTATGACCCATTTTGAGACTTTTTCATCGCCAAGATCCTTATTATTGTGTTCCAGGGCTTTGGTTTGGTTATTCAAGAAGCCTCAATGATATAAGAACGATAATGGTTGACCTTGCATTTTCGTCAAAATTTCAACCATGGCCATATGGATGGATGGGAAAGTTGGACATTCCTTCAAATGGCCATAACTTCGTAACCATGTGTCCTAGCGAGACGATTAAGACAGTTTTGGAAAGGTATTGAAGCGGTCTTCTAAAGCCGCACATGGGTTCTACGATTAAACTCACGGATAGTCTTGTAAATGGGCTCTGAATGCATTTTACTCGGGAAAACCTATCAATTTTAGCATGCGTATATAGTGCACTATGACCCATTTTGAGACTTTTTCATCGCCAAGATCCTTATTATTGTGTTCCAGGGCTTTGGTTTGGTTATTCAAGAAGCCTCAATGATATAAGAACGATAATGGTTGACCTTGCATTTTCGTCAAAATTTCAACCATGGCCATATGGATGGATGGGAAAGTTGGACATTCCTTCAAATGGCCATAACTTCGTAACCATGTGTCCTAGCGAGACGATTAAGACAGTTTTGGAAAGGTATTGAAGCGGTCTTCTAAAGCCGCACATGGGTTCTACGATTAAACTCACGGATAGTCTTGTAAATGGGCTCTGAATGCATTTTACTCGGGAAAACCTATCAATTTTAGCATGCGTATATAGTGCACTATGACCCATTTTGAGACTTTTTCATCGCCAAGATCCTTATTATTGTGTTCCAGGGCTTTGGTTTGGTTATTCAAGAAGCCTCAATGATATAAGAACGATAATGGTTGACCTTGCATTTTCGTCAAAATTTCAACCATGGCCATATGGATGGATGGGAAAGTTGGACATTCCTTCAAATGGCCATAACTTCGTAACCATGTGTCCTAGCGAGACGATTAAGACAGTTTTGGAAAGGTATTGAAGCGGTCTTCTAAAGCCGCACATGGGTTCTACGATTAAACTCACGGATAGTCTTGTAAATGGGCTCTGAATGCATTTTACTCGGGAAAACCTATCAATTTTAGCATGCGTATATAGTGCACTATGACCCATTTTGAGACTTTTTCATCGCCAAGATCCTTATTATTGTGTTCCAGGGCTTTGGTTTGGTTATTCAAGAAGCCTCAATGATATAAGAACGATAATGGTTGACCTTGCATTTTCGTCAAAATTTCAACCATGGCCATATGGATGGATGGGAAAGTTGGACATTCCTTCAAATGGCCATAACTTCGTAACCATGTGTCCTAGCGAGACGATTAAGACAGTTTTGGAAAGGTATTGAAGCGGTCTTCTAAAGCCGCACATGGGTTCTACGATTAAACTCACGGATAGTCTTGTAAATGGGCTCTGAATGCATTTTACTCGGGAAAACCTATCAATTTTAGCATGCGTATATAGTGCACTATGACCCATTTTGAGACTTTTTCATCGCCAAGATCCTTATTATTGTGTTCCAGGGCTTTGGTTTGGTTATTCAAGAAGCCTCAATGATATAAGAACGATAATGGTTGACCTTGCATTTTCGTCAAAATTTCAACCATGGCCATATGGATGGATGGGAAAGTTGGACATTCCTTCAAATGGCCATAACTTCGTAACCATGTGTCCTAGCGAGACGATTAAGACAGTTTTGGAAAGGTATTGAAGCGGTCTTCTAAAGCCGCACATGGGTTCTACGATTAAACTCACGGATAGTCTTGTAAATGGGCTCTGAATGCATTTTACTCGGGAAAACCTATCAATTTTAGCATGCGTATATAGTGCACTATGACCCATTTTGAGACTTTTTCATCGCCAAGATCCTTATTATTGTGTTCCAGGGCTTTGGTTTGGTTATTCAAGAAGCCTCAATGATATAAGAACGATAATGGTTGACCTTGCATTTTCGTCAAAATTTCAACCATGGCCATATGGATGGATGGGAAAGTTGGACATTCCTTCAAATGGCCATAACTTCGTAACCATGTGTCCTAGCGAGACGATTAAGACAGTTTTGGAAAGGTATTGAAGCGGTCTTCTAAAGCCGCACATGGGTTCTACGATTAAACTCACGGATAGTCTTGTAAATGGGCTCTGAATGCATTTTACTCGGGAAAACCTATCAATTTTAGCATGCGTATATAGTGCACTATGACCCATTTTGAGACTTTTTCATCGCCAAGATCCTTATTATTGTGTTCCAGGGCTTTGGTTTGGTTATTCAAGAAGCCTCAATGATATAAGAACGATAATGGTTGACCTTGCATTTTCGTCAAAATTTCAACCATGGCCATATGGATGGATGGGAAAGTTGGACATTCCTTCAAATGGCCATAACTTCGTAACCATGTGTCCTAGCGAGACGATTAAGACAGTTTTGGAAAGGTATTGAAGCGGTCTTCTAAAGCCGCACATGGGTTCTACGATTAAACTCACGGATAGTCTTGTAAATGGGCTCTGAATGCATTTTACTCGGGAAAACCTATCAATTTTAGCATGCGTATATAGTGCACTATGACCCATTTTGAGACTTTTTCATCGCCAAGATCCTTATTATTGTGTTCCAGGGCTTTGGTTTGGTTATTCAAGAAGCCTCAATGATATAAGAACGATAATGGTTGACCTTGCATTTTCGTCAAAATTTCAACCATGGCCATATGGATGGATGGGAAAGTTGGACATTCCTTCAAATGGCCATAACTTCGTAACCATGTGTCCTAGCGAGACGATTAAGACAGTTTTGGAAAGGTATTGAAGCGGTCTTCTAAAGCCGCACATGGGTTCTACGATTAAACTCACGGATAGTCTTGTAAATGGGCTCTGAATGCATTTTACTCGGGAAAACCTATCAATTTTAGCATGCGTATATAGTGCACTATGACCCATTTTGAGACTTTTTCATCGCCAAGATCCTTATTATTGTGTTCCAGGGCTTTGGTTTGGTTATTCAAGAAGCCTCAATGATATAAGAACGATAATGGTTGACCTTGCATTTTCGTCAAAATTTCAACCATGGCCATATGGATGGATGGGAAAGTTGGACATTCCTTCAAATGGCCATAACTTCGTAACCATGTGTCCTAGCGAGACGATTAAGACAGTTTTGGAAAGGTATTGAAGCGGTCTTCTAAAGCCGCACATGGGTTCTACGATTAAACTCACGGATAGTCTTGTAAATGGGCTCTGAATGCATTTTACTCGGGAAAACCTATCAATTTTAGCATGCGTATATAGTGCACTATGACCCATTTTGAGACTTTTTCATCGCCAAGATCCTTATTATTGTGTTCCAGGGCTTTGGTTTGGTTATTCAAGAAGCCTCAATGATATAAGAACGATAATGGTTGACCTTGCATTTTCGTCAAAATTTCAACCATGGCCATATGGATGGATGGGAAAGTTGGACATTCCTTCAAATGGCCATAACTTCGTAACCATGTGTCCTAGCGAGACGATTAAGACAGTTTTGGAAAGGTATTGAAGCGGTCTTCTAAAGCCGCACATGGGTTCTACGATTAAACTCACGGATAGTCTTGTAAATGGGCTCTGAATGCATTTTACTCGGGAAAACCTATCAATTTTAGCATGCGTATATAGTGCACTATGACCCATTTTGAGACTTTTTCATCGCCAAGATCCTTATTATTGTGTTCCAGGGCTTTGGTTTGGTTATTCAAGAAGCCTCAATGATATAAGAACGATAATGGTTGACCTTGCATTTTCGTCAAAATTTCAACCATGGCCATATGGATGGATGGGAAAGTTGGACATTCCTTCAAATGGCCATAACTTCGTAACCATGTGTCCTAGCGAGACGATTAAGACAGTTTTGGAAAGGTATTGAAGCGGTCTTCTAAAGCCGCACATGGGTTCTACGATTAAACTCACGGATAGTCTTGTAAATGGGCTCTGAATGCATTTTACTCGGGAAAACCTATCAATTTTAGCATGCGTATATAGTGCACTATGACCCATTTTGAGACTTTTTCATCGCCAAGATCCTTATTATTGTGTTCCAGGGCTTTGGTTTGGTTATTCAAGAAGCCTCAATGATATAAGAACGATAATGGTTGACCTTGCATTTTCGTCAAAATTTCAACCATGGCCATATGGATGGATGGGAAAGTTGGACATTCCTTCAAATGGCCATAACTTCGTAACCATGTGTCCTAGCGAGACGATTAAGACAGTTTTGGAAAGGTATTGAAGCGGTCTTCTAAAGCCGCACATGGGTTCTACGATTAAACTCACGGATAGTCTTGTAAATGGGCTCTGAATGCATTTTACTCGGGAAAACCTATCAATTTTAGCATGCGTATATAGTGCACTATGACCCATTTTGAGACTTTTTCATCGCCAAGATCCTTATTATTGTGTTCCAGGGCTTTGGTTTGGTTATTCAAGAAGCCTCAATGATATAAGAACGATAATGGTTGACCTTGCATTTTCGTCAAAATTTCAACCATGGCCATATGGATGGATGGGAAAGTTGGACATTCCTTCAAATGGCCATAACTTCGTAACCATGTGTCCTAGCGAGACGATTAAGACAGTTTTGGAAAGGTATTGAAGCGGTCTTCTAAAGCCGCACATGGGTTCTACGATTAAACTCACGGATAGTCTTGTAAATGGGCTCTGAATGCATTTTACTCGGGAAAACCTATCAATTTTAGCATGCGTATATAGTGCACTATGACCCATTTTGAGACTTTTTCATCGCCAAGATCCTTATTATTGTGTTCCAGGGCTTTGGTTTGGTTATTCAAGAAGCCTCAATGATATAAGAACGATAATGGTTGACCTTGCATTTTCGTCAAAATTTCAACCATGGCCATATGGATGGATGGGAAAGTTGGACATTCCTTCAAATGGCCATAACTTCGTAACCATGTGTCCTAGCGAGACGATTAAGACAGTTTTGGAAAGGTATTGAAGCGGTCTTCTAAAGCCGCACATGGGTTCTACGATTAAACTCACGGATAGTCTTGTAAATGGGCTCTGAATGCATTTTACTCGGGAAAACCTATCAATTTTAGCATGCGTATATAGTGCACTATGACCCATTTTGAGACTTTTTCATCGCCAAGATCCTTATTATTGTGTTCCAGGGCTTTGGTTTGGTTATTCAAGAAGCCTCAATGATATAAGAACGATAATGGTTGACCTTGCATTTTCGTCAAAATTTCAACCATGGCCATATGGATGGATGGGAAAGTTGGACATTCCTTCAAATGGCCATAACTTCGTAACCATGTGTCCTAGCGAGACGATTAAGACAGTTTTGGAAAGGTATTGAAGCGGTCTTCTAAAGCCGCACATGGGTTCTACGATTAAACTCACGGATAGTCTTGTAAATGGGCTCTGAATGCATTTTACTCGGGAAAACCTATCAATTTTAGCATGCGTATATAGTGCACTATGACCCATTTTGAGACTTTTTCATC
The DNA here is from genome assembly GCF_017562075.2 of Anopheles merus. NCBI lineage: Eukaryota > Metazoa > Arthropoda > Insecta > Diptera > Culicidae > Anopheles > Anopheles merus. Next base: position 45,924 of record NW_024427724.1, on the reverse strand, counting down.
GCCAAGATCCTTATTATTGTGTTCCAGGGCTTTGGTTTGGTTATTCAAGAAGCCTCAATGATATAAGAACGATAATGGTTGACCTTGCATTTTCGTCAAAATTTCAACCATGGCCATATGGATGGATGGGAAAGTTGGACATTCCTTCAAATGGCCATAACTTCGTAACCATGTGTCCTAGCGAGACGATTAAGACAGTTTTGGAAAGGTATTGAAGCGGTCTTCTAAAGCCGCACATGGGTTCTACGATTAAACTCACGGATAGTCTTGTAAATGGGCTCTGAATGCATTTTACTCGGGAAAACCTATCAATTTTAGCATGCGTATATAGTGCACTATGACCCATTTTGAGACTTTTTCATCGCCAAGATCCTTATTATTGTGTTCCAGGGCTTTGGTTTGGTTATTCAAGAAGCCTCAATGATATAAGAACGATAATGGTTGACCTTGCATTTTCGTCAAAATTTCAACCATGGCCATATGGATGGATGGGAAAGTTGGACATTCCTTCAAATGGCCATAACTTCGTAACCATGTGTCCTAGCGAGACGATTAAGACAGTTTTGGAAAGGTATTGAAGCGGTCTTCTAAAGCCGCACATGGGTTCTACGATTAAACTCACGGATAGTCTTGTAAATGGGCTCTGAATGCATTTTACTCGGGAAAACCTATCAATTTTAGCATGCGTATATAGTGCACTATGACCCATTTTGAGACTTTTTCATCGCCAAGATCCTTATTATTGTGTTCCAGGGCTTTGGTTTGGTTATTCAAGAAGCCTCAATGATATAAGAACGATAATGGTTGACCTTGCATTTTCGTCAAAATTTCAACCATGGCCATATGGATGGATGGGAAAGTTGGACATTCCTTCAAATGGCCATAACTTCGTAACCATGTGTCCTAGCGAGACGATTAAGACAGTTTTGGAAAGGTATTGAAGCGGTCTTCTAAAGCCGCACATGGGTTCTACGATTAAACTCACGGATAGTCTTGTAAATGGGCTCTGAATGCATTTTACTCGGGAAAACCTATCAATTTTAGCATGCGTATATAGTGCACTATGACCCATTTTGAGACTTTTTCATCGCCAAGATCCTTATTATTGTGTTCCAGGGCTTTGGTTTGGTTATTCAAGAAGCCTCAATGATATAAGAACGATAATGGTTGACCTTGCATTTTCGTCAAAATTTCAACCATGGCCATATGGATGGATGGGAAAGTTGGACATTCCTTCAAATGGCCATAACTTCGTAACCATGTGTCCTAGCGAGACGATTAAGACAGTTTTGGAAAGGTATTGAAGCGGTCTTCTAAAGCCGCACATGGGTTCTACGATTAAACTCACGGATAGTCTTGTAAATGGGCTCTGAATGCATTTTACTCGGGAAAACCTATCAATTTTAGCATGCGTATATAGTGCACTATGACCCATTTTGAGACTTTTTCATCGCCAAGATCCTTATTATTGTGTTCCAGGGCTTTGGTTTGGTTATTCAAGAAGCCTCAATGATATAAGAACGATAATGGTTGACCTTGCATTTTCGTCAAAATTTCAACCATGGCCATATGGATGGATGGGAAAGTTGGACATTCCTTCAAATGGCCATAACTTCGTAACCATGTGTCCTAGCGAGACGATTAAGACAGTTTTGGAAAGGTATTGAAGCGGTCTTCTAAAGCCGCACATGGGTTCTACGATTAAACTCACGGATAGTCTTGTAAATGGGCTCTGAATGCATTTTACTCGGGAAAACCTATCAATTTTAGCATGCGTATATAGTGCACTATGACCCATTTTGAGACTTTTTCATCGCCAAGATCCTTATTATTGTGTTCCAGGGCTTTGGTTTGGTTATTCAAGAAGCCTCAATGATATAAGAACGATAATGGTTGACCTTGCATTTTCGTCAAAATTTCAACCATGGCCATATGGATGGATGGGAAAGTTGGACATTCCTTCAAATGGCCATAACTTCGTAACCATGTGTCCTAGCGAGACGATTAAGACAGTTTTGGAAAGGTATTGAAGCGGTCTTCTAAAGCCGCACATGGGTTCTACGATTAAACTCACGGATAGTCTTGTAAATGGGCTCTGAATGCATTTTACTCGGGAAAACCTATCAATTTTAGCATGCGTATATAGTGCACTATGACCCATTTTGAGACTTTTTCATCGCCAAGATCCTTATTATTGTGTTCCAGGGCTTTGGTTTGGTTATTCAAGAAGCCTCAATGATATAAGAACGATAATGGTTGACCTTGCATTTTCGTCAAAATTTCAACCATGGCCATATGGATGGATGGGAAAGTTGGACATTCCTTCAAATGGCCATAACTTCGTAACCATGTGTCCTAGCGAGACGATTAAGACAGTTTTGGAAAGGTATTGAAGCGGTCTTCTAAAGCCGCACATGGGTTCTACGATTAAACTCACGGATAGTCTTGTAAATGGGCTCTGAATGCATTTTACTCGGGAAAACCTATCAATTTTAGCATGCGTATATAGTGCACTATGACCCATTTTGAGACTTTTTCATCGCCAAGATCCTTATTATTGTGTTCCAGGGCTTTGGTTTGGTTATTCAAGAAGCCTCAATGATATAAGAACGATAATGGTTGACCTTGCATTTTCGTCAAAATTTCAACCATGGCCATATGGATGGATGGGAAAGTTGGACATTCCTTCAAATGGCCATAACTTCGTAACCATGTGTCCTAGCGAGACGATTAAGACAGTTTTGGAAAGGTATTGAAGCGGTCTTCTAAAGCCGCACATGGGTTCTACGATTAAACTCACGGATAGTCTTGTAAATGGGCTCTGAATGCATTTTACTCGGGAAAACCTATCAATTTTAGCATGCGTATATAGTGCACTATGACCCATTTTGAGACTTTTTCATCGCCAAGATCCTTATTATTGTGTTCCAGGGCTTTGGTTTGGTTATTCAAGAAGCCTCAATGATATAAGAACGATAATGGTTGACCTTGCATTTTCGTCAAAATTTCAACCATGGCCATATGGATGGATGGGAAAGTTGGACATTCCTTCAAATGGCCATAACTTCGTAACCATGTGTCCTAGCGAGACGATTAAGACAGTTTTGGAAAGGTATTGAAGCGGTCTTCTAAAGCCGCACATGGGTTCTACGATTAAACTCACGGATAGTCTTGTAAATGGGCTCTGAATGCATTTTACTCGGGAAAACCTATCAATTTTAGCATGCGTATATAGTGCACTATGACCCATTTTGAGACTTTTTCATCGCCAAGATCCTTATTATTGTGTTCCAGGGCTTTGGTTTGGTTATTCAAGAAGCCTCAATGATATAAGAACGATAATGGTTGACCTTGCATTTTCGTCAAAATTTCAACCATGGCCATATGGATGGATGGGAAAGTTGGACATTCCTTCAAATGGCCATAACTTCGTAACCATGTGTCCTAGCGAGACGATTAAGACAGTTTTGGAAAGGTATTGAAGCGGTCTTCTAAAGCCGCACATGGGTTCTACGATTAAACTCACGGATAGTCTTGTAAATGGGCTCTGAATGCATTTTACTCGGGAAAACCTATCAATTTTAGCATGCGTATATAGTGCACTATGACCCATTTTGAGACTTTTTCATCGCCAAGATCCTTATTATTGTGTTCCAGGGCTTTGGTTTGGTTATTCAAGAAGCCTCAATGATATAAGAACGATAATGGTTGACCTTGCATTTTCGTCAAAATTTCAACCATGGCCATATGGATGGATGGGAAAGTTGGACATTCCTTCAAATGGCCATAACTTCGTAACCATGTGTCCTAGCGAGACGATTAAGACAGTTTTGGAAAGGTATTGAAGCGGTCTTCTAAAGCCGCACATGGGTTCTACGATTAAACTCACGGATAGTCTTGTAAATGGGCTCTGAATGCATTTTACTCGGGAAAACCTATCAATTTTAGCATGCGTATATAGTGCACTATGACCCATTTTGAGACTTTTTCATCGCCAAGATCCTTATTATTGTGTTCCAGGGCTTTGGTTTGGTTATTCAAGAAGCCTCAATGATATAAGAACGATAATGGTTGACCTTGCATTTTCGTCAAAATTTCAACCATGGCCATATGGATGGATGGGAAAGTTGGACATTCCTTCAAATGGCCATAACTTCGTAACCATGTGTCCTAGCGAGACGATTAAGACAGTTTTGGAAAGGTATTGAAGCGGTCTTCTAAAGCCGCACATGGGTTCTACGATTAAACTCACGGATAGTCTTGTAAATGGGCTCTGAATGCATTTTACTCGGGAAAACCTATCAATTTTAGCATGCGTATATAGTGCACTATGACCCATTTTGAGACTTTTTCATCGCCAAGATCCTTATTATTGTGTTCCAGGGCTTTGGTTTGGTTATTCAAGAAGCCTCAATGATATAAGAACGATAATGGTTGACCTTGCATTTTCGTCAAAATTTCAACCATGGCCATATGGATGGATGGGAAAGTTGGACATTCCTTCAAATGGCCATAACTTCGTAACCATGTGTCCTAGCGAGACGATTAAGACAGTTTTGGAAAGGTATTGAAGCGGTCTTCTAAAGCCGCACATGGGTTCTACGATTAAACTCACGGATAGTCTTGTAAATGGGCTCTGAATGCATTTTACTCGGGAAAACCTATCAATTTTAGCATGCGTATATAGTGCACTATGACCCATTTTGAGACTTTTTCATCGCCAAGATCCTTATTATTGTGTTCCAGGGCTTTGGTTTGGTTATTCAAGAAGCCTCAATGATATAAGAACGATAATGGTTGACCTTGCATTTTCGTCAAAATTTCAACCATGGCCATATGGATGGATGGGAAAGTTGGACATTCCTTCAAATGGCCATAACTTCGTAACCATGTGTCCTAGCGAGACGATTAAGACAGTTTTGGAAAGGTATTGAAGCGGTCTTCTAAAGCCGCACATGGGTTCTACGATTAAACTCACGGATAGTCTTGTAAATGGGCTCTGAATGCATTTTACTCGGGAAAACCTATCAATTTTAGCATGCGTATATAGTGCACTATGACCCATTTTGAGACTTTTTCATCGCCAAGATCCTTATTATTGTGTTCCAGGGCTTTGGTTTGGTTATTCAAGAAGCCTCAATGATATAAGAACGATAATGGTTGACCTTGCATTTTCGTCAAAATTTCAACCATGGCCATATGGATGGATGGGAAAGTTGGACATTCCTTCAAATGGCCATAACTTCGTAACCATGTGTCCTAGCGAGACGATTAAGACAGTTTTGGAAAGGTATTGAAGCGGTCTTCTAAAGCCGCACATGGGTTCTACGATTAAACTCACGGATAGTCTTGTAAATGGGCTCTGAATGCATTTTACTCGGGAAAACCTATCAATTTTAGCATGCGTATATAGTGCACTATGACCCATTTTGAGACTTTTTCATCGCCAAGATCCTTATTATTGTGTTCCAGGGCTTTGGTTTGGTTATTCAAGAAGCCTCAATGATATAAGAACGATAATGGTTGACCTTGCATTTTCGTCAAAATTTCAACCATGGCCATATGGATGGATGGGAAAGTTGGACATTCCTTCAAATGGCCATAACTTCGTAACCATGTGTCCTAGCGAGACGATTAAGACAGTTTTGGAAAGGTATTGAAGCGGTCTTCTAAAGCCGCACATGGGTTCTACGATTAAACTCACGGATAGTCTTGTAAATGGGCTCTGAATGCATTTTACTCGGGAAAACCTATCAATTTTAGCATGCGTATATAGTGCACTATGACCCATTTTGAGACTTTTTCATCGCCAAGATCCTTATTATTGTGTTCCAGGGCTTTGGTTTGGTTATTCAAGAAGCCTCAATGATATAAGAACGATAATGGTTGACCTTGCATTTTCGTCAAAATTTCAACCATGGCCATATGGATGGATGGGAAAGTTGGACATTCCTTCAAATGGCCATAACTTCGTAACCATGTGTCCTAGCGAGACGATTAAGACAGTTTTGGAAAGGTATTGAAGCGGTCTTCTAAAGCCGCACATGGGTTCTACGATTAAACTCACGGATAGTCTTGTAAATGGGCTCTGAATGCATTTTACTCGGGAAAACCTATCAATTTTAGCATGCGTATATAGTGCACTATGACCCATTTTGAGACTTTTTCATCGCCAAGATCCTTATTATTGTGTTCCAGGGCTTTGGTTTGGTTATTCAAGAAGCCTCAATGATATAAGAACGATAATGGTTGACCTTGCATTTTCGTCAAAATTTCAACCATGGCCATATGGATGGATGGGAAAGTTGGACATTCCTTCAAATGGCCATAACTTCGTAACCATGTGTCCTAGCGAGACGATTAAGACAGTTTTGGAAAGGTATTGAAGCGGTCTTCTAAAGCCGCACATGGGTTCTACGATTAAACTCACGGATAGTCTTGTAAATGGGCTCTGAATGCATTTTACTCGGGAAAACCTATCAATTTTAGCATGCGTATATAGTGCACTATGACCCATTTTGAGACTTTTTCATCGCCAAGATCCTTATTATTGTGTTCCAGGGCTTTGGTTTGGTTATTCAAGAAGCCTCAATGATATAAGAACGATAATGGTTGACCTTGCATTTTCGTCAAAATTTCAACCATGGCCATATGGATGGATGGGAAAGTTGGACATTCCTTCAAATGGCCATAACTTCGTAACCATGTGTCCTAGCGAGACGATTAAGACAGTTTTGGAAAGGTATTGAAGCGGTCTTCTAAAGCCGCACATGGGTTCTACGATTAAACTCACGGATAGTCTTGTAAATGGGCTCTGAATGCATTTTACTCGGGAAAACCTATCAATTTTAGCATGCGTATATAGTGCACTATGACCCATTTTGAGACTTTTTCATCGCCAAGATCCTTATTATTGTGTTCCAGGGCTTTGGTTTGGTTATTCAAGAAGCCTCAATGATATAAGAACGATAATGGTTGACCTTGCATTTTCGTCAAAATTTCAACCATGGCCATATGGATGGATGGGAAAGTTGGACATTCCTTCAAATGGCCATAACTTCGTAACCATGTGTCCTAGCGAGACGATTAAGACAGTTTTGGAAAGGTATTGAAGCGGTCTTCTAAAGCCGCACATGGGTTCTACGATTAAACTCACGGATAGTCTTGTAAATGGGCTCTGAATGCATTTTACTCGGGAAAACCTATCAATTTTAGCATGCGTATATAGTGCACTATGACCCATTTTGAGACTTTTTCATCGCCAAGATCCTTATTATTGTGTTCCAGGGCTTTGGTTTGGTTATTCAAGAAGCCTCAATGATATAAGAACGATAATGGTTGACCTTGCATTTTCGTCAAAATTTCAACCATGGCCATATGGATGGATGGGAAAGTTGGACATTCCTTCAAATGGCCATAACTTCGTAACCATGTGTCCTAGCGAGACGATTAAGACAGTTTTGGAAAGGTATTGAAGCGGTCTTCTAAAGCCGCACATGGGTTCTACGATTAAACTCACGGATAGTCTTGTAAATGGGCTCTGAATGCATTTTACTCGGGAAAACCTATCAATTTTAGCATGCGTATATAGTGCACTATGACCCATTTTGAGACTTTTTCATCGCCAAGATCCTTATTATTGTGTTCCAGGGCTTTGGTTTGGTTATTCAAGAAGCCTCAATGATATAAGAACGATAATGGTTGACCTTGCATTTTCGTCAAAATTTCAACCATGGCCATATGGATGGATGGGAAAGTTGGACATTCCTTCAAATGGCCATAACTTCGTAACCATGTGTCCTAGCGAGACGATTAAGACAGTTTTGGAAAGGTATTGAAGCGGTCTTCTAAAGCCGCACATGGGTTCTACGATTAAACTCACGGATAGTCTTGTAAATGGGCTCTGAATGCATTTTACTCGGGAAAACCTATCAATTTTAGCATGCGTATATAGTGCACTATGACCCATTTTGAGACTTTTTCATCGCCAAGATCCTTATTATTGTGTTCCAGGGCTTTGGTTTGGTTATTCAAGAAGCCTCAATGATATAAGAACGATAATGGTTGACCTTGCATTTTCGTCAAAATTTCAACCATGGCCATATGGATGGATGGGAAAGTTGGACATTCCTTCAAATGGCCATAACTTCGTAACCATGTGTCCTAGCGAGACGATTAAGACAGTTTTGGAAAGGTATTGAAGCGGTCTTCTAAAGCCGCACATGGGTTCTACGATTAAACTCACGGATAGTCTTGTAAATGGGCTCTGAATGCATTTTACTCGGGAAAACCTATCAATTTTAGCATGCGTATATAGTGCACTATGACCCATTTTGAGACTTTTTCATCGCCAAGATCCTTATTATTGTGTTCCAGGGCTTTGGTTTGGTTATTCAAGAAGCCTCAATGATATAAGAACGATAATGGTTGACCTTGCATTTTCGTCAAAATTTCAACCATGGCCATATGGATGGATGGGAAAGTTGGACATTCCTTCAAATGGCCATAACTTCGTAACCATGTGTCCTAGCGAGACGATTAAGACAGTTTTGGAAAGGTATTGAAGCGGTCTTCTAAAGCCGCACATGGGTTCTACGATTAAACTCACGGATAGTCTTGTAAATGGGCTCTGAATGCATTTTACTCGGGAAAACCTATCAATTTTAGCATGCGTATATAGTGCACTATGACCCATTTTGAGACTTTTTCATCGCCAAGATCCTTATTATTGTGTTCCAGGGCTTTGGTTTGGTTATTCAAGAAGCCTCAATGATATAAGAACGATAATGGTTGACCTTGCATTTTCGTCAAAATTTCAACCATGGCCATATGGATGGATGGGAAAGTTGGACATTCCTTCAAATGGCCATAACTTCGTAACCATGTGTCCTAGCGAGACGATTAAGACAGTTTTGGAAAGGTATTGAAGCGGTCTTCTAAAGCCGCACATGGGTTCTACGATTAAACTCACGGATAGTCTTGTAAATGGGCTCTGAATGCATTTTACTCGGGAAAACCTATCAATTTTAGCATGCGTATATAGTGCACTATGACCCATTTTGAGACTTTTTCATCGCCAAGATCCTTATTATTGTGTTCCAGGGCTTTGGTTTGGTTATTCAAGAAGCCTCAATGATATAAGAACGATAATGGTTGACCTTGCATTTTCGTCAAAATTTCAACCATGGCCATATGGATGGATGGGAAAGTTGGACATTCCTTCAAATGGCCATAACTTCGTAACCATGTGTCCTAGCGAGACGATTAAGACAGTTTTGGAAAGGTATTGAAGCGGTCTTCTAAAGCCGCACATGGGTTCTACGATTAAACTCACGGATAGTCTTGTAAATGGGCTCTGAATGCATTTTACTCGGGAAAACCTATCAATTTTAGCATGCGTATATAGTGCACTATGACCCATTTTGAGACTTTTTCATCGCCAAGATCCTTATTATTGTGTTCCAGGGCTTTGGTTTGGTTATTCAAGAAGCCTCAATGATATAAGAACGATAATGGTTGACCTTGCATTTTCGTCAAAATTTCAACCATGGCCATATGGATGGATGGGAAAGTTGGACATTCCTTCAAATGGCCATAACTTCGTAACCATGTGTCCTAGCGAGACGATTAAGACAGTTTTGGAAAGGTATTGAAGCGGTCTTCTAAAGCCGCACATGGGTTCTACGATTAAACTCACGGATAGTCTTGTAAATGGGCTCTGAATGCATTTTACTCGGGAAAACCTATCAATTTTAGCATGCGTATATAGTGCACTATGACCCATTTTGAGACTTTTTCATCGCCAAGATCCTTATTATTGTGTTCCAGGGCTTTGGTTTGGTTATTCAAGAAGCCTCAATGATATAAGAACGATAATGGTTGACCTTGCATTTTCGTCAAAATTTCAACCATGGCCATATGGATGGATGGGAAAGTTGGACATTCCTTCAAATGGCCATAACTTCGTAACCATGTGTCCTAGCGAGACGATTAAGACAGTTTTGGAAAGGTATTGAAGCGGTCTTCTAAAGCCGCACATGGGTTCTACGATTAAACTCACGGATAGTCTTGTAAATGGGCTCTGAATGCATTTTACTCGGGAAAACCTATCAATTTTAGCATGCGTATATAGTGCACTATGACCCATTTTGAGACTTTTTCATCGCCAAGATCCTTATTATTGTGTTCCAGGGCTTTGGTTTGGTTATTCAAGAAGCCTCAATGATATAAGAACGATAATGGTTGACCTTGCATTTTCGTCAAAATTTCAACCATGGCCATATGGATGGATGGGAAAGTTGGACATTCCTTCAAATGGCCATAACTTCGTAACCATGTGTCCTAGCGAGACGATTAAGACAGTTTTGGAAAGGTATTGAAGCGGTCTTCTAAAGCCGCACATGGGTTCTACGATTAAACTCACGGATAGTCTTGTAAATGGGCTCTGAATGCATTTTACTCGGGAAAACCTATCAATTTTAGCATGCGTATATAGTGCACTATGACCCATTTTGAGACTTTTTCATCGCCAAGATCCTTATTATTGTGTTCCAGGGCTTTGGTTTGGTTATTCAAGAAGCCTCAATGATATAAGAACGATAATGGTTGACCTTGCATTTTCGTCAAAATTTCAACCATGGCCATATGGATGGATGGGAAAGTTGGACATTCCTTCAAATGGCCATAACTTCGTAACCATGTGTCCTAGCGAGACGATTAAGACAGTTTTGGAAAGGTATTGAAGCGGTCTTCTAAAGCCGCACATGGGTTCTACGATTAAACTCACGGATAGTCTTGTAAATGGGCTCTGAATGCATTTTACTCGGGAAAACCTATCAATTTTAGCATGCGTATATAGTGCACTATGACCCATTTTGAGACTTTTTCATCGCCAAGATCCTTATTATTGTGTTCCAGGGCTTTGGTTTGGTTATTCAAGAAGCCTCAATGATATAAGAACGATAATGGTTGACCTTGCATTTTCGTCAAAATTTCAACCATGGCCATATGGATGGATGGGAAAGTTGGACATTCCTTCAAATGGCCATAACTTCGTAACCATGTGTCCTAGCGAGACGATTAAGACAGTTTTGGAAAGGTATTGAAGCGGTCTTCTAAAGCCGCACATGGGTTCTACGATTAAACTCACGGATAGTCTTGTAAATGGGCTCTGAATGCATTTTACTCGGGAAAACCTATCAATTTTAGCATGCGTATATAGTGCACTATGACCCATTTTGAGACTTTTTCATCGCCAAGATCCTTATTATTGTGTTCCAGGGCTTTGGTTTGGTTATTCAAGAAGCCTCAATGATATAAGAACGATAATGGTTGACCTTGCATTTTCGTCAAAATTTCAACCATGGCCATATGGATGGATGGGAAAGTTGGACATTCCTTCAAATGGCCATAACTTCGTAACCATGTGTCCTAGCGAGACGATTAAGACAGTTTTGGAAAGGTATTGAAGCGGTCTTCTAAAGCCGCACATGGGTTCTACGATTAAACTCACGGATAGTCTTGTAAATGGGCTCTGAATGCATTTTACTCGGGAAAACCTATCAATTTTAGCATGCGTATATAGTGCACTATGACCCATTTTGAGACTTTTTCATCGCCAAGATCCTTATTATTGTGTTCCAGGGCTTTGGTTTGGTTATTCAAGAAGCCTCAATGATATAAGAACGATAATGGTTGACCTTGCATTTTCGTCAAAATTTCAACCATGGCCATATGGATGGATGGGAAAGTTGGACATTCCTTCAAATGGCCATAACTTCGTAACCATGTGTCCTAGCGAGACGATTAAGACAGTTTTGGAAAGGTATTGAAGCGGTCTTCTAAAGCCGCACATGGGTTCTACGATTAAACTCACGGATAGTCTTGTAAATGGGCTCTGAATGCATTTTACTCGGGAAAACCTATCAATTTTAGCTATCATTTTGAGACTTTTCATTTTATGGGTTCTACGATTATCACGGGTCTTGTAAATGGGCTCTGAATGCATTTTACTCGGGAAAACTATCAATTTTAGCATGCGTATATAGTGCACTATGACCCATTTTGAGACTTTTTCATCGCCAAGATCCTTATTATTGTGTTCCAGGGCTTTGGTTTGGTTATTCAAGAAGCCTCAATGATATAAGAACGATAATGGTTGACCTTGCATTTTCGTCAAAATTTCAACCATGGCCATATGGATGGATGGGAAAGTTGGACATTCCTTCAAATGGCCATAACTTCGTAACCATGTGTCCTAGCGAGACGATTAAGACAGTTTTGGAAAGGTATTGAAGCGGTCTTCTAAAGCCGCACATGGGTTCTACGATTAAACTCACGGATAGTCTTGTAAATGGGCTCTGAATGCATTTTACTCGGGAAAACCTATCAATTTTAGCATGCGTATATAGTGCACTATGACCCATTTTGAGACTTTTTCATCGCCAAGATCCTTATTATTGTGTTCCAGGGCTTTGGTTTGGTTATTCAAGAAGCCTCAATGATATAAGAACGATAATGGTTGACCTTGCATTTTCGTCAAAATTTCAACCATGGCCATATGGATGGATGGGAAAGTTGGACATTCCTTCAAATGGCCATAACTTCGTAACCATGTGTCCTAGCGAGACGATTAAGACAGTTTTGGAAAGGTATTGAAGCGGTCTTCTAAAGCCGCACATGGGTTCTACGATTAAACTCACGGATAGTCTTGTAAATGGGCTCTGAATGCATTTTACTCGGGAAAACCTATCAATTTTAGCATGCGTATATAGTGCACTATGACCCATTTTGAGACTTTTTCATCGCCAAGATCCTTATTATTGTGTTCCAGGGCTTTGGTTTGGTTATTCAAGAAGCCTCAATGATATAAGAACGATAATGGTTGACCTTGCATTTTCGTCAAAATTTCAACCATGGCCATATGGATGGATGGGAAAGTTGGACATTCCTTCAAATGGCCATAACTTCGTAACCATGTGTCCTAGCGAGACGATTAAGACAGTTTTGGAAAGGTATTGAAGCGGTCTTCTAAAGCCGCACATGGGTTCTACGATTAAACTCACGGATAGTCTTGTAAATGGGCTCTGAATGCATTTTACTCGGGAAAACCTATCAATTTTAGCATGCGTATATAGTGCACTATGACCCATTTTGAGACTTTTTCATCGCCAAGATCCTTATTATTGTGTTCCAGGGCTTTGGTTTGGTTATTCAAGAAGCCTCAATGATATAAGAACGATAATGGTTGACCTTGCATTTTCGTCAAAATTTCAACCATGGCCATATGGATGGATGGGAAAGTTGGACATTCCTTCAAATGGCCATAACTTCGTAACCATGTGTCCTAGCGAGACGATTAAGACAGTTTTGGAAAGGTATTGAAGCGGTCTTCTAAAGCCGCACATGGGTTCTACGATTAAACTCACGGATAGTCTTGTAAATGGGCTCTGAATGCATTTTACTCGGGAAAACCTATCAATTTTAGCATGCGTATATAGTGCACTATGACCCATTTTGAGACTTTTTCATCGCCAAGATCCTTATTATTGTGTTCCAGGGCTTTGGTTTGGTTATTCAAGAAGCCTCAATGATATAAGAACGATAATGGTTGACCTTGCATTTTCGTCAAAATTTCAACCATGGCCATATGGATGGATGGGAAAGTTGGACATTCCTTCAAATGGCCATAACTTCGTAACCATGTGTCCTAGCGAGACGATTAAGACAGTTTTGGAAAGGTATTGAAGCGGTCTTCTAAAGCCGCACATGGGTTCTACGATTAAACTCACGGATAGTCTTGTAAATGGGCTCTGAATGCATTTTACTCGGGAAAACCTATCAATTTTAGCATGCGTATATAGTGCACTATGACCCATTTTGAGACTTTTTCATCGCCAAGATCCTTATTATTGTGTTCCAGGGCTTTGGTTTGGTTATTCAAGAAGCCTCAATGATATAAGAACGATAATGGTTGACCTTGCATTTTCGTCAAAATTTCAACCATGGCCATATGGATGGATGGGAAAGTTGGACATTCCTTCAAATGGCCATAACTTCGTAACCATGTGTCCTAGCGAGACGATTAAGACAGTTTTGGAAAGGTATTGAAGCGGTCTTCTAAAGCCGCACATGGGTTCTACGATTAAACTCACGGATAGTCTTGTAAATGGGCTCTGAATGCATTTTACTCGGGAAAACCTATCAATTTTAGCATGCGTATATAGTGCACTATGACCCATTTTGAGACTTTTTCATCGCCAAGATCCTTATTATTGTGTTCCAGGGCTTTGGTTTGGTTATTCAAGAAGCCTCAATGATATAAGAACGATAATGGTTGACCTTGCATTTTCGTCAAAATTTCAACCATGGCCATATGGATGGATGGGAAAGTTGGACATTCCTTCAAATGGCCATAACTTCGTAACCATGTGTCCTAGCGAGACGATTAAGACAGTTTTGGAAAGGTATTGAAGCGGTCTTCTAAAGCCGCACATGGGTTCTACGATTAAACTCACGGATAGTCTTGTAAATGGGCTCTGAATGCATTTTACTCGGGAAAACCTATCAATTTTAGCATGCGTATATAGTGCACTATGACCCATTTTGAGACTTTTTCATCGCCAAGATCCTTATTATTGTGTTCCAGGGCTTTGGTTTGGTTATTCAAGAAGCCTCAATGATATAAGAACGATAATGGTTGACCTTGCATTTTCGTCAAAATTTCAACCATGGCCATATGGATGGATGGGAAAGTTGGACATTCCTTCAAATGGCCATAACTTCGTAACCATGTGTCCTAGCGAGACGATTAAGACAGTTTTGGAAAGGTATTGAAGCGGTCTTCTAAAGCCGCACATGGGTTCTACGATTAAACTCACGGATAGTCTTGTAAATGGGCTCTGAATGCATTTTACTCGGGAAAACCTATCAATTTTAGCATGCGTATATAGTGCACTATGACCCATTTTGAGACTTTTTCATCGCCAAGATCCTTATTATTGTGTTCCAGGGCTTTGGTTTGGTTATTCAAGAAGCCTCAATGATATAAGAACGATAATGGTTGACCTTGCATTTTCGTCAAAATTTCAACCATGGCCATATGGATGGATGGGAAAGTTGGACATTCCTTCAAATGGCCATAACTTCGTAACCATGTGTCCTAGCGAGACGATTAAGACAGTTTTGGAAAGGTATTGAAGCGGTCTTCTAAAGCCGCACATGGGTTCTACGATTAAACTCACGGATAGTCTTGTAAATGGGCTCTGAATGCATTTTACTCGGGAAAACCTATCAATTTTAGCATGCGTATATAGTGCACTATGACCCATTTTGAGACTTTTTCATCGCCAAGATCCTTATTATTGTGTTCCAGGGCTTTGGTTTGGTTATTCAAGAAGCCTCAATGATATAAGAACGATAATGGTTGACCTTGCATTTTCGTCAAAATTTCAACCATGGCCATATGGATGGATGGGAAAGTTGGACATTCCTTCAAATGGCCATAACTTCGTAACCATGTGTCCTAGCGAGACGATTAAGACAGTTTTGGAAAGGTATTGAAGCGGTCTTCTAAAGCCGCACATGGGTTCTACGATTAAACTCACGGATAGTCTTGTAAATGGGCTCTGAATGCATTTTACTCGGGAAAACCTATCAATTTTAGCATGCGTATATAGTGCACTATGACCCATTTTGAGACTTTTTCATCGCCAAGATCCTTATTATTGTGTTCCAGGGCTTTGGTTTGGTTATTCAAGAAGCCTCAATGATATAAGAACGATAATGGTTGACCTTGCATTTTCGTCAAAATTTCAACCATGGCCATATGGATGGATGGGAAAGTTGGACATTCCTTCAAATGGCCATAACTTCGTAACCATGTGTCCTAGCGAGACGATTAAGACAGTTTTGGAAAGGTATTGAAGCGGTCTTCTAAAGCCGCACATGGGTTCTACGATTAAACTCACGGATAGTCTTGTAAATGGGCTCTGAATGCATTTTACTCGGGAAAACCTATCAATTTTAGCATGCGTATATAGTGCACTATGACCCATTTTGAGACTTTTTCATCGCCAAGATCCTTATTATTGTGTTCCAGGGCTTTGGTTTGGTTATTCAAGAAGCCTCAATGATATAAGAACGATAATGGTTGACCTTGCATTTTCGTCAAAATTTCAACCATGGCCATATGGATGGATGGGAAAGTTGGACATTCCTTCAAATGGCCATAACTTCGTAACCATGTGTCCTAGCGAGACGATTAAGACAGTTTTGGAAAGGTATTGAAGCGGTCTTCTAAAGCCGCACATGGGTTCTACGATTAAACTCACGGATAGTCTTGTAAATGGGCTCTGAATGCATTTTACTCGGGAAAACCTATCAATTTTAGCATGCGTATATAGTGCACTATGACCCATTTTGAGACTTTTTCATCGCCAAGATCCTTATTATTGTGTTCCAGGGCTTTGGTTTGGTTATTCAAGAAGCCTCAATGATATAAGAACGATAATGGTTGACCTTGCATTTTCGTCAAAATTTCAACCATGGCCATATGGATGGATGGGAAAGTTGGACATTCCTTCAAATGGCCATAACTTCGTAACCATGTGTCCTAGCGAGACGATTAAGACAGTTTTGGAAAGGTATTGAAGCGGTCTTCTAAAGCCGCACATGGGTTCTACGATTAAACTCACGGATAGTCTTGTAAATGGGCTCTGAATGCATTTTACTCGGGAAAACCTATCAATTTTAGCATGCGTATATAGTGCACTATGACCCATTTTGAGACTTTTTCATCGCCAAGATCCTTATTATTGTGTTCCAGGGCTTTGGTTTGGTTATTCAAGAAGCCTCAATGATATAAGAACGATAATGGTTGACCTTGCATTTTCGTCAAAATTTCAACCATGGCCATATGGATGGATGGGAAAGTTGGACATTCCTTCAAATGGCCATAACTTCGTAACCATGTGTCCTAGCGAGACGATTAAGACAGTTTTGGAAAGGTATTGAAGCGGTCTTCTAAAGCCGCACATGGGTTCTACGATTAAACTCACGGATAGTCTTGTAAATGGGCTCTGAATGCATTTTACTCGGGAAAACCTATCAATTTTAGCATGCGTATATAGTGCACTATGACCCATTTTGAGACTTTTTCATCGCCAAGATCCTTATTATTGTGTTCCAGGGCTTTGGTTTGGTTATTCAAGAAGCCTCAATGATATAAGAACGATAATGGTTGACCTTGCATTTTCGTCAAAATTTCAACCATGGCCATATGGATGGATGGGAAAGTTGGACATTCCTTCAAATGGCCATAACTTCGTAACCATGTGTCCTAGCGAGACGATTAAGACAGTTTTGGAAAGGTATTGAAGCGGTCTTCTAAAGCCGCACATGGGTTCTACGATTAAACTCACGGATAGTCTTGTAAATGGGCTCTGAATGCATTTTACTCGGGAAAACCTATCAATTTTAGCATGCGTATATAGTGCACTATGACCCATTTTGAGACTTTTCATCGCCAAGATCCTTATTATTGTGTTCCAGGGCTTTGGTTTGGTTATTCAAGAAGCCTCAATGATATAAGAACGATAATGGTTGACCTTGCATTTTCGTCAAAATTTCAACCATGGCCATATGGATGGATGGGAAAGTTGGACATTCCTTCAAATGGCCATAACTTCGTAACCATGTGTCCTAGCGAGACGATTAAGACAGTTTTGGAAAGGTATTGAAGCGGTCTTCTAAAGCCGCACATGGGTTCTACGATTAAACTCACGGATAGTCTTGTAAATGGGCTCTGAATGCATTTTACTCGGGAAAACCTATCAATTTTAGCATGCGTATATAGTGCACTATGACCCATTTTGAGACTTTTTCATCGCCAAGATCCTTATTATTGTGTTCCAGGGCTTTGGTTTGGTTATTCAAGAAGCCTCAATGATATAAGAACGATAATGGTTGACCTTGCATTTTCGTCAAAATTTCAACCATGGCCATATGGATGGATGGGAAAGTTGGACATTCCTTCAAATGGCCATAACTTCGTAACCATGTGTCCTAGCGAGACGATTAAGACAGTTTTGGAAAGGTATTGAAGCGGTCTTCTAAAGCCGCACATGGGTTCTACGATTAAACTCACGGATAGTCTTGTAAATGGGCTCTGAATGCATTTTACTCGGGAAAACCTATCAATTTTAGCATGCGTATATAGTGCACTATGACCCATTTTGAGACTTTTTCATCGCCAAGATCCTTATTATTGTGTTCCAGGGCTTTGGTTTGGTTATTCAAGAAGCCTCAATGATATAAGAACGATAATGGTTGACCTTGCATTTTCGTCAAAATTTCAACCATGGCCATATGGATGGATGGGAAAGTTGGACATTCCTTCAAATGGCCATAACTTCGTAACCATGTGTCCTAGCGAGACGATTAAGACAGTTTTGGAAAGGTATTGAAGCGGTCTTCTAAAGCCGCACATGGGTTCTACGATTAAACTCACGGATAGTCTTGTAAATGGGCTCTGAATGCATTTTACTCGGGAAAACCTATCAATTTTAGCATGCGTATATAGTGCACTATGACCCATTTGAGACTTTTTCATCGCCAAGATCCTTATTATTGTGTTCCAGGGCTTTGGTTTGGTTATTCAAGAAGCCTCAATGATATAAGAACGATAATGGTTGACCTTGCATTTTCGTCAAAATTTCAACCATGGCCATATGGATGGATGGGAAAGTTGGACATTCCTTCAAATGGCCATAACTTCGTAACCATGTGTCCTAGCGAGACGATTAAGACAGTTTTGGAAAGGTATTGAAGCGGTCTTCTAAAGCCGCACATGGGTTCTACGATTAAACTCACGGGTAGTCTTGTAAATGGGCTCTGAATGCATTTTACTCGGGAAAACCTATCAATTTTAGCATGCGTATATAGTGCACTATGACCATTTTGAGACTTTTCATCGCCAAGATCCTTATTATTGTGTTCCAGGGCTTTGGTTTGGTTATTCAAGAAGCCTCAATGATATAAGAACGATAATGGTTGACCTTGCATTTTCGTCAAAATTTCAACCATGGCCATATGGATGGATGGGAAAGTTGGACATTCCTTCAAATGGCCATAACTTCGTAACCATGTGTCCTAGCGAGACGATTAAGACAGTTTTGGAAAGGTATTGAAGCGGTCTTCTAAAGCCGCACATGGGTTCTACGATTAAACTCACGGATAGTCTTGTAAATGGGCTCTGAATGCATTTTACTCGGGAAAACCTATCAATTTTAGCATGCGTATATAGTGCACTATGACCCATTTTGAGACTTTTTCATCGCCAAGATCCTTATTATTGTGTTCCAGGGCTTTGGTTTGGTTATTCAAGAAGCCTCAATGATATAAGAACGATAATGGTTGACCTTGCATTTTCGTCAAAATTTCAACCATGGCCATATGGATGGATGGGAAAGTTGGACATTCCTTCAAATGGCCATAACTTCGTAACCATGTGTCCTAGCGAGACGATTAAGACAGTTTTGGAAAGGTATTGAAGCGGTCCTCTAAAGCCGCACATGGGTTCTACGATTAAACTCACGGATAGTCTTGTAAATGGGCTCTGAATGCATTTTACTCGGGAAAACCTATCAATTTTAGCATGCGTATATAGTGCACTATGACCCATTTTGAGACTTTTTCATCGCCAAGATCCTTATTATTGTGTTCCAGGGCTTTGGTTTGGTTATTCAAGAAGCCTCAATGATATAAGAACGATAATGGTTGACCTTGCATTTTCGTCAAAATTTCAACCATGGCCATATGGATGGATGGGAAAGTTGGACATTCCTTCAAATGGCCATAACTTCGTAACCATGTGTCCTAGCGAGACGATTAAGACAGTTTGGAAAGGTATTGAAGCGGTCTTCTAAAGCCGCACATGGGTTCTACGATTAAACTCACGGATAGTCTTGTAAATGGGCTCTGAATGCATTTTACTCGGGAAAACCTATCAATTTTAGCATGCGTATATAGTGCACTATGACCCATTTTGAGACTTTTTCATCGCCAAGATCCTTATTATTGTGTTCCAGGGCTTTGGTTTGGTTATTCAAGAAGCCTCAATGATATAAGAACGATAATGGTTGACCTTGCATTTTCGTCAAAATTTCAACCATGGCCATATGGATGGATGGGAAAGTTGGACATTCCTTCAAATGGCCATAACTTCGTAACCATGTGTCCTAGCGAGACGATTAAGACAGTTTTGGAAAGGTATTGAAGCGGTCTTCTAAAGCCGCACATGGGTTCTACGATTAAACTCACGGATAGTCTTGTAAATGGGCTCTGAATGCATTTTACTCGGGAAAACCTATCAATTTTAGCATGCGTATATAGTGCACTATGACCCATTTTGAGACTTTTTCATCGCCAAGATCCTTATTATTGTGTTCCAGGGCTTTGGTTTGGTTATTCAAGAAGCCTCAATGATATAAGAACGATAATGGTTGACCTTGCATTTTCGTCAAAATTTCAACCATGGCCATATGGATGGATGGGAAAGTTGGACATTCCTTCAAATGGCCATAACTTCGTAACCATGTGTCCTAGCGAGACGATTAAGACAGTTTTGGAAAGGTATTGAAGCGGTCTTCTAAAGCCGCACATGGGTTCTACGATTAAACTCACGGATAGTCTTGTAAATGGGCTCTGAATGCATTTTACTCGGGAAAACCTATCAATTTTAGCATGCGTATATAGTGCACTATGACCCATTTTGAGACTTTTTCATCGCCAAGATCCTTATTATTGTGTTCCAGGGCTTTGGTTTGGTTATTCAAGAAGCCTCAATGATATAAGAACGATAATGGTTGACCTTGCATTTTCGTCAAAATTTCAACCATGGCCATATGGATGGATGGGAAAGTTGGACATTCCTTCAAATGGCCATAACTTCGTAACCATGTGTCCTAGCGAGACGATTAAGACAGTTTTGGAAAGGTATTGAAGCGGTCTTCTAAAGCCGCACATGGGTTCTACGATTAAACTCACGGGTAGTCTTGTAAATGGGCTCTGAATGCATTTTACTCGGGAAAACCTATCAATTTTAGCATGCGTATATAGTGCACTATGACCCATTTTGAGACTTTTTCATCGCCAAGATCCTTATTATTGTGTTCCAGGGCTTTGGTTTGGTTATTCAAGAAGCCTCAATGATATAAGAACGATAATGGTTGACCTTGCATTTTCGTCAAAATTTCAACCATGGCCATATGGATGGATGGGAAAGTTGGACATTCCTTCAAATGGCCATAACTTCGTAACCATGTGTCCTAGCGAGACGATTAAGACAGTTTTGGAAAGGTATTGAAGCGGTCTTCTAAAGCCGCACATGGGTTCTACGATTAAACTCACGGATAGTCTTGTAAATGGGCTCTGAATGCATTTTACTCGGGAAAACCTATCAATTTTAGCATGCGTATATAGTGCACTATGACCCATTTTGAGACTTTTTCATCGCCAAGATCCTTATTATTGTGTTCCAGGGCTTTGGTTTGGTTATTCAAGAAGCCTCAATGATATAAGAACGATAATGGTTGACCTTGCATTTTCGTCAAAATTTCAACCATGGCCATATGGATGGATGGGAAAGTTGGACATTCCTCAAACCACTTCGTAACTTTCCTTTCAGTTTTGGAAAGGTATTGAAGCGGTCTTCTAAAGCCGCACATGGGTTCTACGATTAAACTCACGGATAGTCTTGTAAATGGGCTCTGAATGCATTTTACTCGGGAAAACCTATCAATTTTAGCATGCGTATATAGTGCACTATGACCCATTTTGAGACTTTTTCATCGCCAAGATCCTTATTATTGTGTTCCAGGGCTTTGGTTTGGTTATTCAAGAAGCCTCAATGATATAAGAACGATAATGGTTGACCTTGCATTTTCGTCAAAATTTCAACCATGGCCATATGGATGGATGGGAAAGTTGGACATTCCTTCAAATGGCCATAACTTCGTAACCATGTGTCCTAGCGAGACGATTAAGACAGTTTTGGAAAGGTATTGAAGCGGTCTTCTAAAGCCGCACATGGGTTCTACGATTAAACTCACGGATAGTCTAGTAAATGGGCTCTGAATGCATTTTACTCGGGAAAACCTATCAATTTTAGCATGCGTATATAGTGCACTATGACCCATTTTGAGACTTTTCATCGCCAAGATCCTTATTATTGTGTTCCAGGGCTTTGGTTTGGTTATTCAAGAAGCCTCAATGATATAAGAACGATAATGGTTGACCTTGCATTTTCGTCAAAATTTCAACCATGGCCATATGGATGGATGGGAAAGTTGGACATTCCTTCAAATGGCCATAACTTCGTAACCATGTGTCCTAGCGAGACGATTAAGACAGTTTTGGAAAGGTATTGAAGCGGTCTTCTAAAGCCGCACATGGGTTTTACGATTAAACTCACGGGTAGTCTTGTAAATGGCCTCTGAATGCATTTTACTCGGGAAAACCTATCAATTTTAGCATGCGTATATAGTGCACTATGACCCATTTTGAGACTTTTTCATCGCCAAGATCCTTATTATTGTGTTCCAGGGCTTTGGTTTGGTTATTCAAGAAGCCTCAATGATATAAGAACGATAATGGTTGACCTTGCATTTTCGTCAAAATTTCAACCATGGCCATATGGATGGATGGGAAAGTTGGACATTCCTTCAAATGGCCATAACTTCGTAACCATGTGTCCTAGCGAGACGATTAAGACAGTTTTGGAAAGGTATTGAAGCGGTCCTCTAAAGCCGCACATGGGTTCTACGATTAAACTCACGGATAGTCTTGTAAATGGGCTCTGAATGCATTTTACTCGGGAAAACCTATCAATTTTAGCATGCGTATATAGTGCACTATGACCCATTTTGAGACTTTTTCATCGCCAAGATCCTTATTATTGTGTTCCAGGGCTTTGGTTTGGTTATTCAAGAAGCCTCAATGATATAAGAACGATAATGGTTGACCTTGCATTTTCGTCAAAATTTCAACCATGGCCATATGGTTGATGGGAAAGTTGGACATTCCTTCAAATGGCCATAACTTCGTAACCATGTGTCCTAGCGAGACGATTAAGACAGTTTTGGAAAGGTATTGAAGCGGTCTTCTAAAGATTACATATTTTAGAGATTATAACTAACTTTATTTATTAACTTTTTATTTCCCGCTACATTAATTTAACCGCCACTCTAAACACACCCGAACTACACGCAAGCCGTCACCGAAGTCCCGCTTCTCTCCGCCATCGCTTCTGTCTCCATTCTCCGATCTCTCTTCGTCGTTCACGATCTCTCTCTCCAATCGATCTGTGCCGATCGCTCTCACTTCATTATCAGCACCCGAGTCGCATTTACACGTTACGCGAATCGTAGCGACCAAGGTCGCTGCATGTCCTTTTACTTTTTTTTTTAACGAAAATTGTTTTGCAAGAAAACTATATAGTACGATTTGTTTTGCAAGCAATTTCTTATCGTTATCTCGTGATCTATATGTGTCTTATGATAGATCTAGGCCGTCAGAAGGGACTTCCGTCAGAACGCTCCTTGTGCTGGGCTGTCGTTTTCATCGCTCTTTTTGCTGCTGCGTTCACGTGCGAACAACGTAACATACGTGTAAAGTCCGTCCGCGTGACTTAATAATTCATTGGCCTTCTATATTTTAGGTGCATAATTCTGACTATAAGCTGCCTTCTTGGACTGGGAACTGGGGGAGCAAAGTTATCATTCAACCATCATTCAACCGTCTTAGCTCAACCTCACCAGCTCAACCCGTATAGCGTTTGTTTCCTGTGCTAGTGGTGTGTGCTACGTTTTTTTTTTTCTTCAACTCGATATCTCGTTTGTGCCTGTGTCTGTTTAATGCTGCTTCCATCGATACGTGCTTGTGTGGATATGCCGTGTGGATATTTGTGGCTATATGCTACTGTTGCTTAGGGAACTAGTTAGGGATAATTTTTTTTTTTTTTTTTTTTTTTTTTTTTTTTTTTTTTTTTTTTTTTTAATAATCCTTATTTCTTAAATGTACATAATCACTTAAAGCTATAAATGAAATCTAAACTAACTATATCTTGGCTCTATCCTGCAGCTAAATAATAATTTCCTAAAATTCAAACCCCGTATTCTGTATCTAAATCCTAATCTAACCTATGACCCTTGTCTATCCTACTTCTACTTCTACTTTTTTTTTTTTTTTTTTTTTTGTAACTAAGCTTTTTCTACCAAGACTATCCTACAATTTATGTTTTCCTTGATTTCAAATCCCTAAACTACTAATTCTAATGTTTCTAAATCCTAATCTGAATATAAGAATCTTCCTTATCCTATTTCTACTCTTTTTGTTTTCCCATTTTCATTTTATGAATTAAATTTTTTTAATCTGTTGTTGTGTACTTTCTCTAATTTTTTCCCATTCCTTACTATACATGTTTGGTCGCTCGGTATTTCAACCACTTCGTATGGTCCTCTCCACAGCCCTTGCAACTTTTGCCCTACTCCTATTTGGTTATTTCTGACGAGTACCATCTCTCCCCACATAGGTTGCCATTCTATTGCGTTCTGATCGTATATTAATTTACGCTTCTCTTTTGACTTTATCAAATTTTCTCTCGCTATGAAATGTGTCTCTGCAATATTTCTTATTAACTCTTCAGAATAATCCGAGTACATCCTTTTCCTATCAATTTGTTTGTATATGGAAGTTGGTAACCTAGCTTTCCTACCAAAAACTAATTCATAGGGAGTATAACCAGTCGACGAATTAATACATGTATTGTATTGTAGGGAAAAATATGGTAAAACTTCGTCCCACACCTTATAGTTTTTACCGACGAACTGTCTTAAGTATATCTTAAGCTCCCTGTTAGCTCTTTCGACTATGTTACCTTGCGGATGGTATGCTGACGTGTTGATTTTTTTAATTTTTAATAATTTACAAGCTTCCTTCATAATCGCACTCATGAAGTTTGTTCCCTGATCAGTAACGAGTTCCACAGGAGCGCCAACAAGACAGATGACATGTTCCACAAATGCTTTAGCTACAGTTGTTGCTTCTTGATTTGCTATTGGTGTAACTATCAAATATCTTGTGAGATCATCTTGTATTACCAATCCGTACTTATTCCCCCTCTCTGATTCTGGTAGTACTACAATATCCATGTACAACTTTTCAAAAGGAAAAGTTGATGTAGTAGTAATCTGCATAGGAATTTTGTTGTATCTACCAATCTTATTTAATTGACAAGATTTGCAACTTTTTACGTAGCCCTCAATATTCCTATCCATACCAGCCCAGAAGAATAACTCCTTTATCCTTTTTTTCATTCTTTTAACACCCACGTGTCCTCCTACCGGAGAGTCATGAAATTCTTTAAGCACTGTATCTACTTCATGTTTTTCAATCTGAATTCGCTCTGTCCCCGGGTTATAATTTTGAAATTTGATTTAAGTGTTTGTTTGTTTTTCTCCAACTTTTCTGTCCTCTTTAGTTCTTCAGTGCTTGTTTCTTTTTGTACATCTAATTTTAATAATTGTTGCCAGTGATCTTCATGTTCAGGGATGTTATTATTTTCTTCCACTTTTTCTTTTTGTTTCTTACCTTGATTAGGATTCATAAGAAGTTTCTTTTGTTGGCGTGTGAACACAGCTACCGTATTGTTTTCTTCCTCTTTTGATTTTCACTCGATTTTAGCTCTGGAAGCCGAGATAAAAAATCGGCAACCACGTTCTCTTTCCCTTTCTTATATCGTATTTCACATTCCAATCCTTGCAAGCGCAACCTAAGTCGAGATAAAATCGGCGAGTTTTCTCTAAGGCGCCATATAGAGACTAGGGGCCTATGATCGGAATATACGATAAATTTGTTTCCATATATATAATGTTTAAAGTGTTCCACCGCCCATACTATAGCTAATAGTTCCTTTTCAATAGGGTGATACCGTTTTTCGGCTCCAACCAAGGATCTACTGGCATAAGCGATCGGACATTCTACTGTTTTTTCGTTCGATAATACTGCTCCAAGAGCATAATCGCTAGCATCTGTTGTAATTACAAAACAATCTTCAAAATTTGGTCGCACTAGAATTGGTTCAGAGATAAGTAGGTTTTTTAACGTTTTAAATGCTTCATCGCAATTTTTATCCCAAATGAATTCAGCATTTTTCTTTAAAAGCTCATGCAAAGGCTTTCTAATATCAGAAACGTTTGGTATAAATTTACCATAAAAATTTATCATTCCTAAAAACGATCGTACTTCCTTCAGGGTTTTTGGTGTATGCATGTCTAAAATTGTTTTCACATTTGCTTGTGTTGGTTTAATACCTGTTTCCTTGATAGTGTGGCCTAAATATGTTATTTCTTTGTGGAGTAATTTGCATTTTGACGGTTCTATTTTGAGATTGTGATTTCTTAAAGCATTAAACACTTTTAGTAGGTTATTGGTGTGCTCTTCTATTGAATCCCCGAACACCACAATATCATCTAAGTAAACGAAAGCTTTAATTGGTTGTATGGTGTAAATCACAGTGTTCATCAGCTTCTGAAATGTTGAAGGACTGTTTTTGAGGCCCATTGGCATTCTTAAAAATTCATAGTGCCCTTTAGCTGTAGAGAAAGCTGTTTTGCGGCGTCTTTAAGTGCGATGGGTATTTGAAAAAATCCAGATTTCAAATCTATGGTAGAAAAAAATTTACTATTGCCAATATTATCCATGATGTCATCTATTCTGGGAATAGGATATACGAAAGGTTTAGTTATTAAATTGAGAGCACGAAAATCGACTACTATCCGATATTTTTTTTCTCCTTGATCATCCTCAGATTTTTTGGGAATGCACATGACAGGAGCATTCCATGGACTTTTACTTGGCCTTATTATTTTCTGTTTAAGCATTTCTTCTATTTGCTCTTCCATAATATTATTCAGAGCAGCTGGAAATCTGTACTGTCTTTATATATAGGTATATTGGAATTTGTTTCAATTTCGTGCATTGCTGCTTTAGTAAATGTAAGTTTGTCCCCTGGCAAATGGAATATATCGGTGTATTTTGCAATTATTTGTTGAATGATATTTGTTTTTGTGCTATCTAAATGTGTAAAATTAATTTTCTTTACTAATTCTCTATATCTTTCTGAACCGACTAACTCTTCCTCCTTGCTCGTTTCGACCACATCACAATCAGAGAGTTGTTTCTCCATATGTGAGAGCAACTCATTTTTTTCTTGATTGTCTATCAAAGTACAATCTTCTTCATTCATACTCGCTTCCTCGCTCCCTTTTTCTTTCTCATTTTCATTTATATTCTTTTGCAAATGAATGTTTTCAAATTTTTTTCCTATTCCTAACGTGTATTTTCTTAAAAAACTAGCTCCGATTATTCCTGGAACGCTGAGTGTTTTAAGTATGTAAAATTTTATAGCATATAAAGATTTTCCAACATTTAAATTAACATAAATTGAGCCAATGGTTTCGGACAAAGTTCCATCAAACCCTGACAATGTTACTTTGTCATTGTAATTTATGGAAGAAGGCCTAATTCTTTTGCCGATTCCCAACTCAATGCATTGAAGCAAGCTCCCGAATCAATTAAATACTTTATCATTAATTTTTTTGAGCTCTGCGATAAAATATGAACCATTAGTTTACCATCGCTAGTAAATTCTATATCCAATGATTCATATTCATTTCCACAGACATTGGTACTTCTTCTATGTTATCCATATATTCTTCTTTAGGACTGAGCAAAAATAAATTTTTCTGTTTTTTCGGAACACTATTCATTACTGTTTCATCACATAGTGTTCCTTGATTTAGTTTTTTGTATGTGTTGGAATTCAATGGTTGGTGGTAATATTGATTTTGCCCCCGTGAATTATTATTTTCATGTTGATTCTGTGGTGGTGTTTGTTGTGAAAAATGTTGTGTATAATAATTTTGTGGTTGTGTTGAATTGTGTGATGGTGTTAGTTGTGTATAATTATTATGGTAGGAACTACTATGCGGAGCAAAATATCTTCTTGGCCGAGAAAAGTTACTGTTAATGTTACGAGTATTTGTGTTATATGCCGTACTATTGTGTTGTGATTGCCAAAAACTATTTGAATTTGAAGGGTTAGTGAAATTAGTGCTATTGTTGCAGCGTCTAAAACTATTGGCACTACATTCTTCTTGCTGCAGGTTTCTTTCGTCAATCACGCCTTGTGCAGATGAGCCACTACAGTAACTGGTTTGAGGAGTATTATGCGCTTCTGAGCGATTCAACCTTGTTTCGATTTTCCGCATGTGCTCAATTTGAACCACTTCATCTTCCAAATACTCTAAAAGTTCATCGAAATCTAAGTGTTTGTTCATTCTCGCCAGTGTTTGCAGTTCCGAATTTCTCAAACCAGCTAAAAAGTGTATTTTTAGGTTTCGTATGGCGTACGAGTCCTCGGTGTTGTTTTTATCTGCATTAATTATGTTTTCTTTGAGTTTAAGAACCCTTTCTTTGAATGCGGAAAAAGCTTCATTTCCCCCTTGCTGTAGTGTTTCCACTTGTTGGAAAATGGCTTCTAAGCTCATTTTTTCTCCAAACAGCTTAATAAGGTTTGTTTTTACTTTTACCCACGATTCGTCTAATATGCGATTAAAGAAACCAGCTGCACTACCTTTTAATTTAAACATTACGGTTCGAATTAAATCTTCCTCCGATTCACCCGCTGGTATTTGTTTAGCAAAGAATTCAACTTGATAAAGAAATCCATCTAAATCATTTGCATTTCCGTTGTATTCCGGGATACATAACATTGCCCTTTCGAGTGGAAATTCATATGCCATTTTGTGGATTGTAGTGTTTAATGCACGCTCGATTTCAATACTCTGGTTGAAAAAGTCTTCCTTAAGAATTCTGAGGTGTTCCGTATAATTATATTCTTTGTGTAGACACTGATCACTATTTGTAGTTGAATTAAGATTGTGTTGCAGATTTGTTGAATGAATTTTATCCACGTTACCGTTATTGATTTTGACAGTCCTGTTTCTAAGCGCCAACACCTTAGGGTTCATTACTCTCTACGTACGCGGCTAAAATAAAATGACGGATTATGATTGCAAAAATTTACCAACTAATTTGATTAGCCTACCGATTATGATGACTATGATTGTAATGATAGTAATAAAAATAAACTGTTGTTAACTTAGTTACACGAAAGAAAAATGATTTTTTTAATAATTAGATCATAATTAGCACTTAACACTATGACGCTGCAATTTACCTTCACCACATACTTTATACCTTTACTTTTACACTATCACTTAGAACACCAGCCAGAAATAACGTTACGTGCGCTACAAAGTAGGCGCTTTACCGCTGTCACCAGATGAAACAACTAAAGATTAATATTTTAGAGATTATAACTAACTTTATTTATTAACTTTTATTTCCCGCTACATTAATTTAACCGCCACTCTAAACACACCCGAACTACACGCAAGCCGTCACCGAAGTCCCGCTTCTCTCCGCCATCGCTTCTGTCTCCATTCTCCGATCTCTCTTCGTCGTTCACGATCTCTCTCTCCAATCGATCTGTGCCGATCGCTCTCACTTCATTATCAGCACCCGAGTCGCATTTACACGTTACGCGAATCGTAGCGACCAAGGTCGCTGCACTATCAATTTTAGCATGCGTATATAGTGCACTATGACCCATTTTGAGACTTTTTCATCGCCAAGATCCTTATTATTGTGTTCCAGGGCTTTGGTTTGGTTATTCAAGAAGCCTCAATGATATAAGAACGATAATGGTGACCTTGCATTTTCGTCAAAATTTCAACCATGGCCATATGGATGGATGGGAAAGTTGGACATTCCTTCAAATGGCCATAACTTCGTAACCATGTGTCCTAGCGAGACGATTAAGACAGTTTTGGAAAGGTATTGAAGCGGTCTTCTAAAGCCGCACATGGGTTCTACGATTAAACTCACGGGTAGTCTTGTAAATGGCCTCTGAATGCGTTTTACTCGGGAAAACCTATCAATTTAGCATGCGTATATAGTGCACTATGACCCATTTTGAGACTTTTTCATCGCCAAGATCCTTATTATTGTGTTCCAGGGCTTTGGTTTGGTTATTCAAGAAGCCTCAATGATATAAGAACGATAATGGTTGACCTTGCATTTTCGTCAAAATTTCAACCATGGCCATATGGATGGATGGGAAAGTTGGACATTCCTTCAAATGGCCATAACTTCGTAACCATGTGTCCTAGCGAGACGATTAAGACAGTTTTGGAAAGGTATTGAAGCGGTCTTCTAAAGCCGCACATGGGTTCTACGATTAAACTCACGGGTAGTCTTGTAAATGGGCTCTGAATGCATTTTACTCGGGAAAACCTATCAATTTTAGCATGCGTATATAGTGCACTATGACCCATTTTGAGACTTTTTCATCGCCAAGATCCTTATTATTGTGTTCCAGGGCTTTGGTTTGGTTATTCAAGAAGCCTCAATGATATAAGAACGATAATGGTTGACCTTGCATTTTCGTCAAAAATTCAACCATGGCCATATGGATGGATGGGAAAGTTGGACATTCCTTCAAATGGCCATAACTTCGTAACCATGTGTCCTAGCGAGACGATTAAGACAGTTTTGGAAAGGTATTGAAGCGGTCTTCTAAAGCCGCACATGGGTTCTACGATTAAACTCACGGGTAGTCTTGTAAATGGCCTCTGAATGCATTTTACTCGGGAAAACCTATCAATTTTAGCATGCGTATATAGTGCACTATGACCCATTTTGAGACTTTTTCATCGCCAAGATCCTTATTATTGTGTTCCAGGGCTTTGGTTTGGTTATTCAAGAAGCCTCAATGATATAAGAACGATAATGGTTGACCTTGCATTTTCGTCACAATTTCAACCATGGCCATATGGATGGATAGGAAAGTTGGACATTCCTTCAAATGGCCATAACTTCGTAACCATGTGTCCTAGCGAGGACGATTAAGACAGTTTTGGAAAGGTATTGAAGCGGTCTTCTAAAGCCGCACATGGGTTCTACGATTAAACTCACGGATAGTCTTGTAAATGGGCTCTGAATGCATTTTACTCGGGAAAACCTATCAATTTTAGCATGCGTATATAGTGCACTATGACCCATTTTGAGACTTTTTCATCGCCAAGATCCTTGTTATTGTGTTCCAGGGCTTTGGTTTGGTTATTCAAGAAGCCTCAATGATATAAGAACGATAATGGTTGACCTTGCATTTTCGTCAAAATTTCAACCATGGCCATATGGATGGATGGGAAAGTTGGACATTCCTTCAAATGGCCATAACTTCGTAACCATGTGTCCTAGCGAGACGATTAAGACAGTTTTGGAAAGGTATTGAAGCGGTCTTCTAAAGCCGCACATGGGTTCTACGATTAAACTCACGGATAGTCTAGTAAATGAGCTCTGAATGCATTTTACTCGGGAATACCTATCAATTTTAGTATGCGTATATGGTGCACTATGACCCATTTTGAGACTTTTTCATCGCCAAGATCCTTATTATTGTGTTCCAGGGCTTTGGTTTGGTTATTCAAGAAGCCTCAATGATATAAGAACGATAATGGTTGACCTTGCATTTTCGTCAAAATTTCAACCATGGCCATATGGATGGATGGGAAAGTTGGACATTCCTTCAAATGCCAAAACTTCGTAACCATGTGTCCTAGCGAGACGATTAAGACAGTTTTGGAAAGGTATTGAAGCGGTCTTTAAAGCCGCACATGGGTTCTACGATTAAACTCACGGGTAGTCTTGTAAATGGGCTCTGAATGCATTTTACTCGGGAAAACCTATCAATTTTAGCATGCGTATATAGTGCACTATGACCCATTTTGAGACTTTTTCATCGCCAAGATCCTTATTATTGTGTTCCAGGGCTTTGGTTTGGTTATTCAAGAAGCCTCAATGATATAAGAACGATAATGGTTGACCTTGCATTTTCGTCACAATTTCAACCATGGCCATATGGATGGATGGGAAAGTTGGACATTCCTTCAAATGGCCATAACTTCGTAACCATGTGTCCTAGCGAGACGATTAAGACAGTTTTGGAAAGGTATTGAAGCGGTCTTGTAAAGCCGCACATGGGTTCTACGATTAAACTCACGGATAGTCTTGTAAATGGCCTCTGAATGCATTTTACTCGGGAAAACCTATCAATTTTAGCATGCGTATATAGTGCACTATGACCCATTTTGAGACTTTTTCATCGCCAAGATCCTTATTATTGTGTTCCAGGGCTTTGGTTTGGTTATTCAAGAAGCCTCAATGATATAAGAACGATAATGGTTGACCTTGCATTTTCGTCAAAATTTCAACCATGGCCATATGGATGGATGGGAAAGTTGGACATTCCTTCAAATGGCCATAACTTCGTAACCATGTGTCCTAGCGAGGCGATTAAGACAGTTTTGGAAAGGTATTGAAGCGGTCTTCTAAAGCCGCACATGGGTTCTACGATTAAACTCACGGATAGTCTTGTAAATGGCCTCTGAATGCATTTTACTCGGGAAAACCTATCAATTTTAGCATGCGTATATAGTGCACTATGACCCATTTTGAGACTTTTTCATCGCCAAGATCCTTATTATTGTGTTCCAGGGCTTTGGTTTGGTTATTCAAGAAGCCTCAATGATATAAGAACGATAATGGTTGACCTTGCATTTTCGTCAAAATTTCAACCATGGCCATATGGATGGATGGGAAAGTTGGACATTCCTTCAAATGGCCATAACTTCGTAACCATGTGTCCTAGCGAGACGATTAAGACAGTTTTGGAAAGGTATTGAAGCGGTCTTCTAACGCTGCACATGGGTTCTACGATTAAACTCACGGATAGTCTAGTAAATGGGCTCTGAATGCATTTTACTCGGGAATACCTATCAATTTTAGCATGCGTATAAAGTGCACTATGACCCATTTTGAGACTTTTTCATCGCCAAGATCCTTATTATTGTGTTCCAGGGCTTTGGTTTGGTTATTCAAGAAGCCTCAATGATATAAGAACGATAATGGTTGACCTTGCATTTTCGTCAAAATTTCAACCAGGGCCATATGGATGGATGGGAAAGTTGGACATTCCTTCAAATGGCCATAACTCGTAACCATGTGTCCTAGCGAGACGATTAAGACAGTTTTGGAAAGGTATTGAAGCGGTCTTCTAAAGCCGCACATGGGTTCTACGATTAAACTCACGGATAGTCTTGTAAATGGGCTCTGAATGCATTTACTCGGGAAAACCTATCAATTTTAGCATGCGTATATAGTGCACTATGACCCATTTTGAGACTTTTTCATCGCCAAGATCCTTATTATTGTGTTCCAGGGCTTTGGTTTGGTTATTAAGAAGCCTCAATGATATAAGAACGATAATGGTTGACCTTGCATTTTCGTCAAAATTTCAACCATGGCCATATGGATGGATGGGAAAGTTGGACATTCCTTCAAATGGCCATAACTTCGTAACCATGTGTCCTAGCGAGACGATTAAGACAGTTTTGGAAAGGTATTGAAGCGGTCTTCTAAAGCCGCACATGGGTTCTACGATTAAACTCACGGATAGTCTTGTAAATGGGCTCTGAATGCATTTTACTCGGGAAAACCTATCAATTTTAGCATGCGTATATAGTGCACTATGACCCATTTTGAGACTTTTTCATCGCCAAGATCCTTATTATTGTGTTCCAGGGCTTTGGTTTGGTTATTCAAGAAGCCTCAATGATATAAGAACGATAATGGTTGACCTTGCATTTTCGTCAAAATTTCAACCAGGGCCATATGGATGGATGGGAAAGTTGGACATTCCTTCAAATGGCCATAACTTCGTAACCATGTGTCCTAGCGAGACGATTAAGACAGTTTTGGAAAGGTATTGAAGCGGTCTTCTAAAGCCGCACATGGGTTCTAAGATTAAACTCACGGGTAGTCTAGTAAATGGCCTCTGAATGCATTTTACTCGGGAAAACCTATCAATTTTAGCATGCGTATATAGTGCACTATGACCCATTTTGAGACTTTTTCATCGCCAAGATCCTTATTATTGTGTTCCAGGGCTTTGGTTTGGTTATTCAAGAAGCCTCAATGATATAAGAACGATAATGGTTGACCTTGCATTTTCGTCAAAATTTACAACCATGGCCATATGGATGGATGGGAAAGTTGGACATTCCTTCAAATGGCCATAACTTCGTAACCATGTGTCCTAGCGAGACGATTAAGACAGTTTGGAAAGGTATTGAAGCGGTTTTTTAAAGCCGCACATGGGTTCTACGATTAAACTCACGGATAGTCTTGTAAATGGGCTCTGAATGCATTTTACTCGGGAAAACCTATTAATTGTAGCATGCGTATATAGTGCACTATGACCCATTTTGAGACTTTTTCATCGCCAAGATCCTTATTATTGTGTTCCAGGGCTTTGGTTTGGTTATTCAAGAAGCCTCAATGATATAAGAACGATAATGGTTGACCTTGCATTTTCGTCAAAATTTCAACCATGGCCATATGGATGGATGGGAAAGTTGGACATTCCTTCAAATGGCCATAACTTCGTAACCATGTGTCCTAGCGAGACGATTAAGACAGTTTTGGAAAGGTATTGAAGCGGTCTTCTAAAGCCGCACATGGGTTCTACGATTAAACTCACGGATAGTCTTGTAAATTAGCTCTGAATGCATTTTACTCGGGAAAACCTATCAATTTTAGCATGCGTATATAGTGCACTATGACCCATTTTGAGACTTTTTCATCGCCAAGATCCTTATTATTGTGTTCCAGGGCTTTGGTTTGGTTATTCAAGAAGCCTCAATGATATAAGAACGATAATGGTTGACCTTGCATTTTCGTCAAAATTTCAACCATGGCCATATGGATGGATGGGAAAGTTGGACATTCCTTCAAATGGCCATAACTTCGTAACCATGTGTCCTAGCGAGACGATTAAGACAGTTTTGGAAAGGTATTGAAGCGGTCTTCTAAAGCCGCACATGGGTTCTACGATTAAACTCACGGATAGTCTTGTAAATGGGCTCTGAATGCATTTTACTCGGGAAAACCTATCAATTTTAGCATGTGTATATAGTGCACTATGACCCATTTTGAGACTTTTTCATCGCCAAGATCCCTATTATTGTGTTCAGGGCTTTGGTTTGGTTATTCAAGAAGCCTCAATGATATAAGAACGATAATGGTTGACCTTGCATTTACGTCAAAATTTCAACCATGGCCATATGGATGGATGGGAAAGTTGGACATTCCTTCAAATGGCCATAACTTCGTAACCATGTGTCCTAGCGAGACGATTAAGACAGTTTTGGAAAGGTATTGAAGCGGTCTTCTAAAGCCGCACATGGGTTCTACGATGAAACTCACGGATAGTCTTGTAAATGGGCTCTGAATGCATTTTACTCGGGAAAACCTATCAATTTTAGCATGCGTATATAGTGCACTATGACCCATTTTGAGACTTCTTCATCGCCAAGATCCTTATTATTGTGTTCCAGGGCTTTGGTTTGGTTATTCAAGAAGCCTCAATGATATAAGAACGATAATGGTTGACCTTGCATTTACGTCAAAATTTCAACCATGGCCATATGGATGGATGGGAAAGTTGGACATTCCTTCAAATGGCCATAACTTCGTAACATGTGTCCTAGCGAGGCGATTAAGACAGTTTTGGAAAGGTATTGAAGCGGTCTTCTAAAGCCGCACATGGGTTCTACGATTAAACTCACGGATAGTCTAGTAAATGGGCTCTGAATGCATTTTACTCGGGAAAACCTATCAATTTTAGCATGCGTATATAGTGCACTATGACCCATTTTGAGACTTTTTCATCGCCAAGATCCTTATTATTGTGTTCCAGGGCTTTGGTTGGTTATTCAAGAAGCCTCAATGATATAAGAACGATAATGGTTGACCTTGCATTTTCGTCAAAATTTCAACCATGGCCATATGGATGGATGGGAAAGTTGGACATTCCTTCAAATGGCCATAACTTCGTAACCATGTGTCCTAGCGAGACGATTAAGACAGTTTTGGAAAGGTATTGAAGCGGTCTTCTAAAGCCGCACATGGGTTCTACGATTAAACTCACGGGTAGTCTTGTAAATGGGCTCTGAATGCATTTTACTCGGGAAAACCTATCAATTTTAGCATGCGTATATAGTGCACTATGACCCATTTTGAGACTTTTTCATCGCCAAGATCCTTATTATTGTGTTCCAGGGCTTTGGTTTGGTTATTCAAGAAGCCTCAATGATATAAGAACGATAATGGTTGACCTTGCATTTTCGTCAAAATTTCAACCATGGCCATATGGATGGATGGGAAAGTTGGACATTCCTTCAAATGGCCATAACTTCGTAACCATGTGTCCTAGCGAGACGATTAAGACAGTTTGGAAAGGTATTGAAGCGGTCTTCTAAAGCCGCACATGGGTTCTACGATTAAACTCACGGATAGTCTAGTAAATGGGCTCTGAATGCATTTTACTCGGGAAAACCTATCAATTTTAGCATGCGTATATAGTGCACTATGACCCATTTTGAGACTTTTCATCGCCAAGATCCTTGTTATTGTGTTCCAGGGCTTTGGTTTGGTTATTCAAGAAGCCTCAATGATATAAGAACGATAATGGTTGACCTTGCATTTTCGTCAAAATTTCAACCATGGCCATATGGATGGATGAGAAAGTTGGACATCCTTCAAATGGCCATAACTTCGTAACCATGTGTCCTAGCGAGACGATTAAGACAGTTTTGGAAAGGTATTGAAGCGGTCTTTTAAAGCCGCACAGGGTTCTACGATTAAACCACGGATAGTCTTGTAAATGGGCTCTGAATGCATTTTACTCGGGAAAACCTATCAATTTTAGCATGCGTATATAGTGCACTATGACCCATTTGAGACTTTTTCATCGCCAAGATCCTTATTATTGTGTTCCAGGGCTTTGGTTTGGTTATTCAAGAAGCCTCAATGATATAAGAACGATAATGGTTGACCTTGCATTTTCGTCAAAATTTCAACCATGGCCATATGGATGGATGAGAAAGTTGGACATTCCTTCAAATGGCCATAACTTCGTAACCATGTGTCCTAGCGAGACGATTAAGACAGTTTTGGAAAGGTATTGAAGCGGTCTTCTAAAGCCGCACATGGGTTCTACGATTAAACTCACGGATAGTCTAGTAAATGGGCTCTGAATGCATTTTACTCGGGAAAACCTATCAATTTTAGCATGCGTATATAGTGCACTATGACCCATTTGAGACTTTTTCATCGCCAAGATCCTTATTATTGTGTTCCAGGGCTTTGGTTTGGTTATTCAAGAAGCCTCAATGATATAAGAACGATAATGGTTGACCTTGCATTTTCGTCAAAATTTCAACCATGGCCATATGGATGGATGGGAAAGTTGGACATTCCTTCAAATGGCCATAACTTCGTAACCATGTGTCCTAGCGAGACGATTAAGACAGTTTTGGAAAGGTATTGAAGCGGTCTTCTAAAGCCGCACATGGGTTCTACGATTAAACTCACGGATAGTCTAGTAAATGGGCTCTGAATGCATTTTACTCGGGAAAACCTATCAATTTTAGCATGCGTATATAGTGCACTATGACCCATTTTGAGACTTTTTCATCGCCAAGATCCTATTATTGTGTTCCAGGGCTTTGGTTGGTTATTCAAGAAGCCTCAATGATATAAGAACGATAATGGTTGACCTTGCATTTTCGTCAAAATTTCAACCATGGCCATATGGATGGATGGGAAAGTTGGACATTCCTTCAAATGGCCATAACTTCGTAACCATGTGTCCTAGCGAGACGATTAAGACAGTTTTGGAAAGGTATTGAAGCGGTCTTTAAAGCCGCACATGGGTTCTACGATTAAACTCACGGATAGTCTTGTAAATGGGCTCTGAATGCATTTTACTCGGGAAAACCTATCAATTTTAGCATGCGTATATAGTGCACTATGACCCATTTTGAGACTTTTTCATCGCCAAGATCCTTATTATTGTGTTCCAGGGCTTTGGTTTGGTTATTCAAGAAGCCTCAATGATATAAGAACGATAATGGTTGACCTTGCATTTTCGTCAAAATTTCAACCATGGCCATATGGATGGATGAGAAAGTTGGACATTCCTTCAAATGGCCATAACTTCGTAACCATGTGTCCTAGCGAGACGATTAAGACAGTTTTGGAAAGGTATTGAAGCGGTCTTTAAAGCCGCACATGGGTTCTACGATTAAACTCACGGATAGTCTTGTAAATGGGCTCTGAATGCATTTTACTCGGGGAAAACCTATCAATTTTAGCATGCGTATATAGTGCACTATGACCCATTTTGAGACTTTTTCATCGCCAAGATCCTTATTATTGTGTTCCAGGGCTTTGGTTTGGTTATTCAAGAAGCCTCAATGATATAAGAACGATAATGGTTGACCTTGCATTTTCGTCAAAATTTCAACCATGGCCATATGGATGGATGGGAAAGTTGGACATTCCTTCAAATGGCCATAACTTCGTAACCATGTGTCCTAGCGAGACGATTAAGACAGTTTTGGAAAGGTATTGAAGCGGTCTTTTAAAGCCGCACATGGGTTCTACGATGAAAACTCACGGATAGTCTTGTAAATGGGCTCTGAATGCATTTTACTCGGGGAAAACCTATCAATTTTAGCATGCGTATATAGTGCACTATGACCCATTTTGAGACTTTTTCATCGCCAAGATCCTTGTTATTGTGTTCCAGGGCTTTGGTTTGGTTATTCAAGAAGCCTCAATGATATAAGAACGATAATGGTTGACCTTGCATTTTCGTCAAAATTTCAACCATGGCCATATGGATGGATGGGAAAGTTGGACATCCTTCAAATGGCCATAACTTCGTAACCATGTGTCCTAGCGAGACGATTAAGACAGTTTTGGAAAGGTATTGAAGCGGTCTTTTAAAGCCGCACATGGGTTCTACGATAAAACTCACGGATAGTCTTGTAAATGGGCTCTGAATGCATTTTACTCGGAAAACCTATCAATTTTAGCATGCGTATATAGTGCACTATGACCCATTTTGAGACTTTTCATCGCCAAGATCCTTATTATTGTGTTCCAGGGCTTTGGTTGGTTATTCAAGAAGCCTCAATGATATAAGAACGATAATGGTTGACCTTGCATTTTCGTCAAAATTTCAACCAGGCCATATGGAGGATGGGAAAGTTGGACATTCCTTCAAATGGCCATAACTTCGTAACCATGTGTCCTAGCGAGACGATTAAGACAGTTTGGAAAGGTATTGAAGCGGTCTTCTAAAGCCGCACATGGGTTCTACGATTAAACTCACGGATAGTCTTGTAAATGGGCTCTGAATGCATTTTACTCGGGAAAAACTATCAATTTTAGCATGCGTATATAGTGCACTATGACCATTTTGAGACTTTTTCATCGCCAAGATCCTTATTATTGTGTTCCAGGGCTTTGGTTTGGTTATTCAAGAAGCCTCAATGATATAGAACGATAATGGTTGACCTTGCATTTCGTCAAAATTTCAACCATGGCCATATGGATGGATGGGAAAGTTGGACATTCCTTCAAATGGCCATAACTTCGTAACCATGTGTCCTAGCGAGACGATTAAGACAGTTTTGGAAAGGTATTGAAGCGGTCTTCTAAAGCCGCACATGGGTTCTACGATGAAACTCACGGATAGTCTTGTAAAGGGCCTCGAATGCATTTTACTCGGGAAAACCTATCAATTTTAGCATGCGTATAGTGCACTATGACCCATTTGAGACTTTTCATCGCCAAGATCCTTATTATTGTGTTCCAGGGCTTTGGTTTGGTTATTCAAGAAGCCTCAATGATATAAGAACGATAAGGTTGACCTTGCATTTTCGTCAAAATTTCAACCATGGCCATATGGATGGATGGGAAAGTTGGACATCCTTCAAATGGCCATAACTTCGTAACCATGTGTCCTAGCGAGACGATTAAGACAGTTTGGAAAGGTATTGAAGCGGTCTTCTAAAGCCGCACAGGGTTCTACGATTAAACTCACGGATAGTCTTGTAAATGGGCTCTGAATGCATTTACTCGGGGAAAACCTATCAATTTTAGCATGCGGATATAGTGCACTATGACCCATTTTGAGACTTTTTCATCGCCAAGATCCTTATATTGTGTTCCAGGCTTTGGTTTGGTTATTCAAGAAGCCTCAATGATATAAGAACGATAATGGTTGACCTTGCATTTTCGTCAAAATTCAACCATGGCCATATGGATGGAGGGGAAAGTTGGACATTCCTTCAAATGGCCATAACTTCGTAACATGTGTCCTAGCGAGACGATTAAGACAGTTTTGGAAAGGTATTGAAGCGGTCTTCTAAAGCCGCACATGGGGATCTATGATTAAACTCACGGATAGTCTTGTAAATGGGCTCTGAATGCATTTTACTCGGGAAAACCTATCAATTTTAGCATGGCGTATATAGTGCACTATGACCCATTTTGAGACTTTTTCATCGCCAAGATCCTTATTATTGTGTCCAGGGCTTTGGTTTGGTTATCAAGAAGCCTCAATGATATAAGAACGATAATGGTTGACCTTGCATTTTCGTCAAAATTCAACCATGGCCATATGGATGGAGGGGAAAGTTGGACATTCCTTCAAATGGCCATAACTTCGTAACCATGTGTCCTAGCGAGACGATTAAGACAGTTTTGGAAAGGTATTGAAGCGGTCTTAAAAGCCGCACATGGGTTCTACGATTAAACTCACGGATAGTCTTGTAAATGGGCTCTGAATGCATTTTACTCGGGAAAACCTATCAATTTTAGCATGCGTATATAGTGCACTATGACCCATTTTGAGACTTTTTCATCGCCAAGATCCTTATTATTGTGTTCCAGGGCTTTGGTTGGTTATTCAAGAGCCTCAATGATATAAGAACGATAATGGTTGACCTTGCATTTCGTCAAAATTTCAACCATGGCCATATGGATGGATGGGAAAGTTGGACATTCCTTCAAATGGCAAATTCGTAACCATGTGTCCTAGCGAGACGATTAAGACAGTTTTGGAAAGGTATTGAAGCGGTTTTCTAAAGCCGCACATGGGTTCTACGATGAAACACACCGGTAGTCTTGTAAATGGGCTCTGAATGCATTTTACTCGGGAAAACCTATCAATTTTAGCATGCGTATATAGTGCACTATGACCCATTTTGAGACTTTTTCATCGCCAAGATCCTTATTATTGTGTTCCAGGGCTTTGGTTTGGTTATTCAAGAAGCCTCAATGATATAAGAACGATAATGGTTGACCTTGCATTTTCGTCAAAATTTCAACCATGGCCATATGGATGGATGGGAAAGTTGGACATTCCTTCAAATGGCCATAACTTCGTAACCATGTGTCCTAGCGAGACGATTAAGACAGTTTTGGAAAGGTATTGAAGCGGTCTTCTAAAGCCGCACATGGGTTCTACGATTAAACTCACGGGTAGTCTTGTAAATGGGCTCTGAATGCATTTTACTCGGGAAAACCTATCAATTTTAGCATGCGTATATAGTGCACTATGACCCATTTTGAGACTTTTTCATCGCCAAGAATCCTTATTATTGTGTTCCAGGGCTTTGTTGGTTATTCAAGAAGCCTCAATGATATAAGAACGATAAGGTTGACTTGCATTTTCGTCAAAAATTTCAACCATGGCCATATGGATGGATGGGAAAGTTGGACATTCCTTCAAATGGCCATAACTTCGTAACCATGTGTGTCCTAGAAGACGATTAAGACAGTTTGGAAAGGTATTGAAGCGGTCTTCTAAAGCCGACATGGGTTCTACGATTAAACTCACGGATAGTCTTGTAAATGGGCTCTGAATGCATTTTACTCGGGAAAACCTATCAATTTAGCATGCGTATATAGTGCACTATGACCCATTTTGAGACTTTTTCATCGCCAAGATCCTTATTATTGTGTTCCAGGGCTTTGGTTTGGTTATTCAAGAAGCCTCAATGATATAAAAACGATAATGTTGACCTTGCATTTTCGTAAAATTTCAACCATGGCCATATGGATGGATGGGAAGTGGACATTCCTTCAAATGGCCATAACTTCGTAACCATGTGTCCTAGCGAGACGATTAAGACAGTTTTGGAAAGGTATTGAAGCGGTCTTCTAAAGCCGCACATGGGTTCTACGATTAAACTCAGGATAGTCTTGTAAATGGGCTCTGAATGCATTTACTCGGGAAAACCTATCAATTTTAGCATGCGTATATAGTGCACTATGACCCATTTTGAGACTTTTTCATCGCCAGATCCTTATTGTGTTCAGGGCTTTGGTTGGTTATTCAAGAAGCCTCAATGATATAAGAACGATAATGGTTGACCTTGCATTTTCGTCAAAATTTCAACCATGGCCATATGGATGGAGGGGAAGTTGGACATTCCTTCAAATGGCCATAACTTCGTAACCATGTGTCTAGCGAGACGATTAAGACAGTTTTGGAAAGGTATTGAAGCGGTCTTCTAAAGCCGCACATGGGTTCTACGATAAACTCACGGATAGTCTGTAAATGGGCTCTGAATGCATTTTACTCGGGAAAACCTATCAATTTTAGCATGCGTATATAGTGCACTATGACCCATTTTGAGACTTTTTCATCGCCAAGATCCTTATTATTGTGTTCCAGGGCTTTGGTTTGGTTATTCAAGAAGCCTCCAATGATATAAGAACGATAAGTGACCTTGCATTTTCGTCCAAATTTCGTAAAATCACACATGGCCATATGGATGGATGGGAAAGTGGGACATTCCTTCAATGGCCATAACTTCGTAAACATGTGTCCTAGCGAGACGAGATTAAGACAGTTTTGGAAAGGTATGGAAGCGGTCTTCTAAAGCCGCACATGGGTTCTACGATTAAACTCACGGATAGTTTTGTAAATGGCCTCTGAATGCATTTATCGGGAAAAACCTATCAATTTTAGCATGCGTATATAGTGCACTATGACCCATTTTGAGACTTTTTCATCGCAAAGATCCTTATTATTGTGTTCCAGGGCTTTGGTTTGGTTATTCAAGAAGCCTCAATGATATAAGAACGATAATGGTTGACCTTGCATTTTCGTAAAATTCAACCATGGCCATATGGATGGATGGGAAAGTTGGACATTCCTTCAAATGGCCATAACTTCGTAACCATGTGTCCTAGCGAGACGATTAAGACAGTTTTGGAAAGGTATTGAAGCGGTCTTCTAAAGCCGCACATGGGTTCTACGATAAACTCACGGGTAGTCTTGTAAATGGGCTCTGAATGCATTTTACTCGGGGAAAACCTATCAATTTTAGCATGCGTATATAGTGCACTATGACCCATTTTGAGACTTTTTCATCGCCAAGATCCTTATTATTGTGTTCCAGGGCTTGGGTTTTGGTTATTCAAGAAGCCGCACCACTCAATGATATAAAGAACGATAATGGTTGACCTTGCATTTTCGTCAAAATTTCAACCATGGCCATATGGATGGATGGGAAAGTTGGACATTCCTTCAAATGGCCATAACTTCGTAACCATGTGTCCTAGCGAGACGATTAAGACAGTTTGGAAGGTATTGAAGCGGTCTTTCTAAAGCCGCACATGGGTTTACGATTAAACTCACGGGTAGTCTTGTAAATGGTCTGAATGCATTTTACTCGGGGAAAACCTATCAATTTTAGCATGCGTATATAGTGCACTATGACCATTTTGAGACTTTTTCATCGCCAAGATCCTTATATTGTGTTCCAGGGCTTTGGTTTGGTTATTCAAGAAGCCTCAATGATATAAGAACGATAATGGTTGACCTTGCATTTTCGTCAAAATTCAACCATGGCCATATGGATGGATGGGAAAGTTGGACATTCCTTTCAATGGCCCATAACTTCGTAACCATGGTCCTAGCGAGACGATTAAGACAGTTTTGGAAAGGTATTGAAGCGGTCTTCTAAAGCCGCAACATGGGTTCTACGATTAAACTCACGGATAGTCTTGTAAATGGCTCTTGAATGCATTTTACTCGGGAAAAACCTATCAATTTTAGCATGCGTATATAGTGCACTATGACCCATTTTGAGACTTTTTCATCGCCAAGATCCTTATTATTGTGTTCCAGGGCTTTGGTTTGGTTATTCAAGAAGCCTCAATGATATAAGAACGATAATGGTTGACCTTGCATTTCGTCAAAATTTCAACCATGGCCATATGGATGGATGAAATTTGGACATCCTTCAAATGGCCATAACTTCGTAACCATGTGTCCTAGCGAGACGATTAAGACAGTTTTGGAAAGGTATTGAAGCGGTCTTCTAAAGACGCACATGGGTTCTACA
Organism: Anopheles merus; assembly: GCF_017562075.2. Taxonomy (NCBI): domain Eukaryota; kingdom Metazoa; phylum Arthropoda; class Insecta; order Diptera; family Culicidae; genus Anopheles; species Anopheles merus. The sequence continues at coordinate 1,468 of NW_024427724.1, read as the reverse complement.
CGAATTAAACCCACGGATAGTCTTGTAAATGGGCTCTGAATGCATTTTACTCGGGAAAACCTATCAATGTTTAGCATGCGTATATAGTGCACTATGACCCATTTTGAGACTTTTCATCGCCAAGATCCTTATTATGTGTTCCAGGGCTTTGGTTTGGTTATTCAAGAAGCCTCATGATATAAGAACGATAATGGTTGACTTGCATTTTCGTCAAAATTTCTCAACCATGGCCATATGGATGGATGGGGAAAGTGTGGACATTCTTCAAAATGGCCATAACTTCGTAACCATGTGTCCTAGCGAGACGATTAAGACAGTTTTGGAAAGGTATTGAAGCGGTCTTCTAAAGCCGCACATGGGTTCTACGATGAAAAAACTCAAGGGTTCTTGTAAATGGGCTCTGAATGCATTTTACTCGGGAAAACCTATCAATTTTAGACATGCGTATATAGTGCACTATGACCATTTTGAGACTTTTTCATCGCCAGAAGATCCTTATTATTGTGTTCCAGGGCTTTGGTGTTGGTTATTCAGAAGCCTCAATGATATAAGAAACGATACATGGTTTGACCTTGCTTTTTCGTCAAAATTTCAACCATGGCCATATGGATGGATGGAAAGTTGGAAACTCCTTCAAATGGCCATAACTCGTAACCAGTGTCCTAGCGAGACGATTAAAGACAGTTTTGGAAAGTATTGAAGCGGTCTTCTAAAGCCGCACATGGGTTCTACGATTAAACTCACGGGTAGTCTTGTAAATGGGCTCTGAATGGCATTGTACTATCGGGAAAAACCTATCAATTTAGCATGCGTATATAGTGCACTATGACCCATTTTGAGACTTTTTCATCGCCAAGATCCTTTTATGTGTTCCAGGGCTTTGGTTTGGTTATTCAAGAAGCCTCAATGATATAAGAACGATAATGGTGTGACCTTGCATTTTCGTCAAATTTCAACCATGGGCCATAGGGTGGATGGGAAAGTTGGACATTCCTTCAAATGGCCATAACTTCGTAACCATGTGTCTAGCGAGACGATTAAGACAGTTTTGGAAAGGTAGTGAAGCGGTCTTCTAAAGCCCCACATGGGTTCTTCGATTATTAAACTCACGGATAGTCTTGTAAATGGGCTCTGAATGCATTTTACTCGGGAAAACCTATCAATTTTAGAGCGTATATAGTGCACTATGACCCATTTTGAGACTTTTTCATCGCCAAGATCCTTATTATGTGTTCCAGGGCTTTGGTTTGGTTATTCAAGAAGCCTCAATGATATAAGAACGCAGATGGTAATGGTGACCATTGCATTTTCGTCGAAAAATTTCAAACCAGGGCATATGGATGGATGGGAAAGTTGGACATTCCTTCAAATGGCCCATAACTTCCGAACCATGGTCCTAGCGAGACCGATTAGACAGGTTTTGGAAAGGTATTGAAGCGGTCTCTAAAGCCGCACATGGGTTTCTACG
>NW_024427723.1:0-75276 GCF_017562075.2 Anopheles merus | reverse complement strand
AAAAGTCCCATCCAGAGGAGGGGGGGGGGGTAGAATCGATACGAAGTCGAAACATCCACAATGACGGGGGCCCCTAGATTGCGGGGCCCCCTAGATCGCCGGGGCCCCTGGCGGCCGCCTAGTCCGCCACCGTTTAACGTGCCACTGGTGGTCGAGTTTCTTTAAATATATCCAAAAAGATAACCTTGGTTGAATTGTATAAAGTACCGTATTCATAAATTTTTGGAACGTGGGCGGACTGTTTTTGAGGCCCATCCGCATTCTTAATAAATCGTAATGCCCCTTTGACGTATAAAAGCTGTTTTTGAGGCGTCTAGGAGCTTTTTTTATTCAGCAGGACGGCTTTGCCGTTTTGGTTTAAATTTTAGGAGCTATTGGTATTTGGAAAAATCCGGATTTTTAATCAATTGTTGAAAAGTATTTACTATTACCAACAGTGGGCCCTTTCCGTTTTAAGTTCGTATGCTGAAATTTCAGCCTGTCAGCTGTTTGCATTGTATAGCAGTTTTCGAGCAGCTATATAAGTGAGTCTAATATACACGTGGGTTTATCCCAAGGTGTATGAATTTAGAAGGCTGATTTTTATCACTTCTGCTTCTGAATGAAGATTTTAAGAGTGTTTTGAGTATTTGTCAAGCCTCCAGAAAGCTCGTTTGAGAAAGTTTTCTCTCGTTCTGTTAAAAAGTGATGCTCAAATTGGTTATAAAAAATGCTATGAGACCACCTGGACTACATACACTTTGATTCTATATTGCATCACCTGATCTCTTTAATACACCTTGGGATAAATGTAAACAAACCCTTGTTTTCGTGCAGGTACTCGAATCTAATTCTAGCTTTGTGGCTAGATTAATCTAGACTGAAAATTGCAGGCTAGTTTTTTGTGTGGTTTTGTATGGAATGTTTACATGATTTCAGCCTGTAACTGTCAAACTCCATACTAAAAACTAACTAGAATCGTGAAGGCCCCCAGTGGTGGATTAGGGGAATCGGGGGCCCTAGGCGGAAAAGACGCGTTGAGGCCCTTGTAAATGGTAACTGATGACCGGAGGAGGGGGTACTGGCACACAGCTGTTTTTGGATTGGAAGATTGGATAGTATATGTCGCCAACGGAAGGTGCAACGGTACAATAAGAATAAGACCTGCAGACCACGATCGGTCGCCAACGGAAGACCGAAGAACTGCTGACCCCGATCGGTCAGCAATAATCAGAACTGCAGACCGCGATCGGTCGCCAACGGACGACCGAAGAACTGCTGACCGCGATCGGTCAGCAATAATTCACCTCATGTACGCCGACGATGTGAAAATATTTCTTCCTGTGAAAAACGCTAGTGACTGTCAACGCCTCCAGATAGTCCTTGATGATCTCGATAGTTGGTGCATCAGAAACGGACTAGAAGTATGTGTGGATAAATGCCAGTGCATTTCTTTCAGCAGAGCCCGAAGCCCTATCACATTAATTACTCGATGAGAGACTTGCATCTTGTTCGAATGTCATGTATTCGCGACCTGGGAGTGTTACTAGATGAAAAACTTTCGTTTCGTCCTCATATCGACAGCGTTATTGCGAAGGGAAACCAACTGCTTAATGTTATAATGCGTACCTGCAGTGAATTCATCGATACCGTGGGCATCAAATCTATCTTAAGCTACAATCAATACCCCATTTCAACTATTGCTGTACCATTTTACAATGACCAGTATCTGCGCTGCTTGTGCCAATCGACATCGTACCTGCTGATCGAATTGTGAAATGCCAGGGTTGGTGCAATGCCGAGTTTCATTTCACATGCAGTGGACTCTCCGAGGAACTGTCCGCTATTATAGAGTCCTGTGCACAACTTTTTTGGCATGTAAGGCTTGTGTAAAGTTTCATAGAGATCCGCGTTCGGCTGTGCTTAGGTCGTCTACCCCTTACACCCACACCACTGTCGACTTATCGTCCGGCATTGCCGACCTTAAAGCGAGCTTCCGTAGTGAGCTGCCAAAACAAATCTCTGCCGTTATTAAATGCAATCTCCTCGCAGTGCTGAAGGATGAGATGCGTTCCTGTTTGTAGTTAACAATATTCCCGATACTATTACACCTTCTCAGTAGCATTGCACTCAGTAGTTAACAATATTCCCGATACTATTACACCAACACAAAAACAGTTCCCATCTTTGGCGGCCTCACTTAGTGTAAGTGCAATCAAACCGTCATCCTACATCAACATAACACCACTTCACAACCCGCAAACACCACTACTAAGAGGATCGGGATCACCGCTTGCTTCAGATACACTGGATATAATTCCACACACTGATACGCGAATGTGGCTATTCTTTACACGTTTCGCCCCATCAGTTACCACTGAGCAAATTTCTCATATGGTGCAAGTACGTTTAGCGTTTGACAAGCGGGATGTGTTTGTTCACCACCTGACGAAATTCGGCGCTAACACTAGTACACTCTCATTCATCTCATTCAAAGTGGGCATACCGGCCACTTTACGCAGTAAGGCTCTATCACCTGATACATGGCCCTCCGCTCTAACATACCGAGAGTTTCGTGACTACCGGAACAACAACAATAATAATCCCAATACACGCGCCGTCATCGATACTAACTCGATACATCAACTCACTCACGATCACCCTGCCACTCTCGCTGCAGACAGCTATCACAATCCACTCTCCCGGTCCGGAATAAGCGCTCCGATATCAAACACCACTACAGATATGCACTCGCAACCTGTTCCGATTTCCTCTCCTGCTATGACCACTACAGATGCAGGTTTGTTTACAACTGAACCACAGCAGGATCTCAACGAGTGAATGCTTGTCACCACTACACCTACCAGATCTCCTCCTGAATGCTTAGCCGCTCCTAAAAAAAGACCGCGACGAGGTCACACTAAACGGACCGATGATTCTGCGGAAGCCGGTCCGTCAGATGAATAGCAATTGAATATCAACAACACAACAACAAATACCTATCGATGTATTACCAAAATGTTCGAGGCTTGCGTAAAAAACTGAATGATCTAAGACTATTACTTTCCGAAACTGAATACAAAATCGTAATATTAACTAAAACATGGTTGAACAATAACATAAACAATGAGTTATTCAACGACTATCGCTATTCTATTTACCGATGTGATAGACCCACCACCAACAGCACTTTCTCCATCGGTGGTGGCGTCTAATAGCCTGCTCTCGCTCTCTTTCATCTGGCAAAATAACACCGACGGATCGAACTATGGAACAGTTATGGGTCAAAATTCGACTGGGCAATATTTTTGTTTTATATCGGTGCCATGTATATTCCACCGTACAACGCATATAACGACATAATTGTTAACAAACATCTGGAAAGTATACGCGAAATTCATCACGCATGAGAGATAACGAACTCCTGCTTGTCGCTGGAGATTTTAACAAATGGGACATTACGTGGTCGAAGCTCAATCCAGTCGATGTCGAGGATGTACCATTGCGCTCCACATTCATGCACTATAAACCGTCATCTAAGTCTCGAAATAATCATATTTTCATAGATGGTATGGCAGCAAACGGCCTTTATGAATTAAGCAACGTTAGAAATTCCATGGACCGACAACTCGATCTAATTTTTGCTAACTCCAACGCCGCTGAGATCTGTTCTGCCGTGTCTAAATCCGAATCGGCTCTGCTTAAGTTCGACAATTATCATCATGCACTCGAATGGTAAATACGTCACTATGATCCTCATGCGTCTTGCTCCCACCCAAGCAACACACATCAGCAACGATTAAATTATTCAAAGGCTAATATCGTCGAACTGGAGGAAAGAATATTTCTATTCGGTTCTACTTTTAACTGCTCCAACTTTCCATCCGTTGACGACGCTGTTCATGCTTTCACGATTTTCATTAAAGATGCTCTACAATCCTGTACTCCAATATGCACCAGAAACGCTCTCCAGCATGGAGTAATAACAGGCTTATCATCCTCAAACGAGCCAAAAACAAAGCCATTAGTCGACACCGTTTTTTGAGAAGTAATATCACTAGGGAAAATCGTAACAACGCGATACATGCATACCGTCAGTATAACCGATCAAGATATAAGCAATATATATCTTCAATCGAAAGGTACCTTCTCCGACATCCCCGAAAAATTTGGCGCTTCATCGACAGCAGACGACGCTCAACGTAGTTCCAAGAACAATCAAATATAATGATTCCGTGGGCACGTCACCCGAAGATATTTGCAACATATTCGCTGAACGATTTTCCGATGCCTTCTCCACCCCAATTATTATTATTATTATTATTATTATTTATTTAATCTTCAACGGGCCGTATGGCCTAATTAAGATGTAACAATTCAATAAAAAAATACATAGCAAAACAAGATTTGCATCGCAATTCGCTGCGGCCACAGCAAAAGCCGGAGACGTTCCTTGAAGCACTGAGTTGAGATGTCGAAGTCGAAGCAATCCGAGACAGTGTTGAAGACAGCCGACATGCGGAACATAGGGTCAGACCGACCAGCACTGGAACGGGGTTGAGCGAGCCGTAGAGTTTATCTAGACCTAAGTGTTCGGGATGGTGCATAGATATCGACTCGATGCAACAAAGGCGATGAGTCGATAGAGCCATTTAGCAATCCAGCGATGAAAGAGCACTGTGCATTGCGTCTTCTAACCGAAAGAGGTTCAAGGCCTAGAAGACGGCACGGCACCGCGCAGCATACGGAAGAAGATTATTGCGATCCTGCCAGGGAAGTAGGCGTAGGGCATATCGCGTGAGCTTATGTTGAATCGCCTCAAGTCGAGCAATTGAAGAAGCGGTAGTTGGGCTCCAAACTACGCACGCATATTCCAGAACCGAACGAACGATACAGTTGTAGATATCTTTGATGAACATGGGGTTGCGGAATTCATTAGTTGTCCGGATAACCACGCCAAGTAATTGATTTCCTCTGGCTACAACGTCATCGATATGCTGTTTAAAGTTCAAACTAGAGTCAAGCAGAACGCCCAGGTCTTTGGCATGATTTTGTCGATTAACTGCAGTGCCGTCCATGAAGTAGGTCCAGTCACTGGGCTCCTGCATCGACTAAAAGACACACAGTAGCATTTCTCGATGCAGATAGTCAGTCCATTACGCTTGCACCACGAACAGAAAATTTCGATGCAGTCTTGCAGGAATGTACAATCACCTGTGTTGTGAATAGGCGCAAAAATTTTTGCGTCGTCGGCAAACAGACTGATACTGTCGGGAGGTAAAGCGAGGGTAACATCGTTGATGAACAATATGAAGAGAAGCGGGCCAATATTGCTTCCTTGTGGCACACCCGAGCTGCTGACTATTTCTTTGGACATGTGCTTATCAATTTTCACGATGTATGTGCGATTAATTAGGTAAGACTTAAGCCACTGTACGAGCGAGCTGGGAACTCCTTGCTTATCGAGTTTAGCGAGAAGAATTGCGTGCGGAAGAGAGTCGAATGCTGCTTTCAGATCTGTATAAATTGCATCGACTTGAGCTCCGGCATCAATTTGACTAGTGCAATAGGTTACAAATTCCACCAGGTTCGTGGTAGTCGACTTTTTTGGCATAAATCCATGTTGATACGGGCTTAGGTAGCTGCGGCATGCATGTAGCAGATGTTTGTATATCACTAGATCGAACACCTTGGCAATGGCACACAAAGATGTAATACCCCGGCAGTTGATGGCATCTGTCCTGTCGCCCTTTTTGTAAATAGGAACCATCCAAGATTTCCTCCATGTTTGGGAAAGTTGCCATTGGCTAGCGATGCATTAAACATTTTTGCAAGGATAGGTGCTACTGTCGTTTGGCAGCGTTTCAGCACGGTAGAAGGAATTCCGTCGGGTCCAGGAGCGAAGGAAGGCTTTAGTTGCATTAGGGCTGATAAAACGATCTCACTGTCGATGAAAGGAGTGCTCATGTTAATTGCGCCAGCCGGAGTGTTGACGAGAGCAGCATCAATGGTATTGGTATCATTCATGGCCGGTGAAAAGCAATCTGCGAAGCGATCCGCGAAGAGATTGCACATTTCATTAGTGTTGGCACTTGTTGCTCCTTTGTACGTAATGGATTTCGGTGTATGCGTGGATTTTGTTTTGCTGTTGTAGAAGCGCCAAAACGAGTCAGGCCACCTGCAGAGGTTACGTTGAATTTTACTCAAATATGTGCCATATTGAAACCTGTTATAGCTGCAGTATAAAGAGTGCGTGTCAAAGTAGATCGAGCGAGATCTTTGGCAGCGGCGCGTTTGGTAGTGACGATAAGCAGCTCTTTTTACACGTTTGAGTCGTTTGAGTGTGTGGTCCGCCCAGGGGGTTTTAGGTTTAGGACGCTGAACTGGGACGCATACAACAAAGGCTTGCAGCATGAAGGATGAGAATGAACATACTGCTTCGTCAAGTGAAACAAAATTGGAACATTGAAAGCTATTGTTAAACATTGATATCATGTCGTTCAGTTTCACATAGTCAGCTTTAGCAAAGTTATAACGATAAAATGCGGTTGTCGTCGAGTTTTGTCGAGTCGTCGAATTGCGTCGGGTCGACGAGTTAATACGTATATTGAAGTCAAACGCCGGATGGTAGGAGTCAAGAGGTACAAGCGGAACAACACTTGGAAAGACAGGCGAACACAATTTAGCTGCAGCATTGTTAGCGTAGAGCAGGTCAAGCATGCGTCCGTGCGAATTATTGATGTGATTAAGTTGCACTAATCCGTTAAATTTAAATCCATCCACAAAGGTGTTGTTGGCCAGTGAGCGCGCAGTTGGTTCATAGTGCGTGATTGATGAGTATGCTGGCGAGGACGAAGGATCAGCTGTGGACCAGCTTATGCTAGGCTGATTGAAATCGCCAATAACAAACAGCAGATCCGAAGGCTTCAGTGTGAGAGTGAGGCCGCTGATACAATCATGTAGAGAGCGAAGAGTCGATATCTCGGAGCTAAGCTGCGGTGGAATGTATACTACCATGACGTACAGATATGCGTTAGTGCAGGTGACGCGCACACAAATATACTCGAGAGAACGATTACGGGAAGGTAATTCTAACGGCTAGCAAAACACCATCACCGCGAGAGCTAGAGCTGCTGAGAGAGCGATCACAGCGGTAAACAGAGAAGTTGTTGTTGAAGAGAAGAGCAGATGAAATGTTGTCAACAAGCCAAGTTTCCGTGAGGGCGATAAGGTCGAAGTCAGCCTCCGATACAGCTAGGTGAAATTCTTTTGTTTTAGTACGCATACCTCTAACGTTTTGATAATAGCAGCTTAAATACTCAGCGGTAGCGTTGTCATTGTGGCGGTTGGATAAAGCGGGTATACGGTAAGTCAATTGAGCTGCGTTGTCAGAGCATGAGGCTTGGCGTGTTTGTTGCGTGCAATGAGCGGAACTTCGTCTAGTTGAGAAAAAAGCGATCGATTGTAGACTGGTGCAGGTGCGGAGATGAAGCGCTGTGGTTTTCGGGCGGTCCAGAAACAAGTGTTGAGTTGGGTGCTTCCAAGTTATCATTCACCGGGGGGTGACACTGTTGTGATGATGTTGTTTCAGGACCAGGTGGAGTAGACGTGCGTGCGGCTAAACGGTGAGTCGTTGTTGGTGTGCGTGTGGTGTAGCGGTGATCAGTACTAGTAGCTGGTGTGCGTGTTGTAAAGCGGTTTCGGGTGGCTATAGGAGATGAGGTTTGATGGTCGTGTTGACGGGATGGAAAAAACTCACGTACACCGATACCGACGGGCCAGGTGGATGGTGTGAGTGCCGCATCTCGAAGGATAGCCGGGACTCTCACTTTGAATGAAAGCCAATTCATGCTGTCCACACTAACCCCTCTTCTAAGCAGGCAATACGCTATAACGTCATCGGTGGCTAAGCGACGCTTTACAGAAGCGACCACTTGTTCCACAGTGACGGCCGTTGATAAGCGGGATAGGCGGATCCAGATCCTATCTGTGAATGGCTCACGAGGTGCAGCTTGAAGCGGTGATGATAACGGATCGGTTCCCACCAGTTCATGCGGTTGTGTAGGTGCCGGCTGGACGGCAATCGTGGTATTGGTGTATGCGTTTGGCGATGACGCGGCACAAAGGATGTTACCGCGACTGTTTACAATTCTGTTTACACCAGGAGATGCCGCATCCTCGATTAAGCGCCTCCGCTTTCTACCAGTAGCCGGTCGAGGATCAGGATTCCGAATGTGAGGCATGGAAGCAGTTTGAAGGAAGGTAAAACCACTGCGAACTTCGGCGACAATAGGCTCAACGAGCTTGCCGATAGCTGCTACAGCTGAGGTGAGTTCAGCTTGGAAACCGACCTGGGCGCCTATTTCTATTACCGAACGGCAGCGCGGATTTTTAAGAATGTTAGTGCAGCCAATGCAGCACCAGTGCAGGTTGACATTGGACAATACTGCGTCAATCAGCTCGGGGCAATTTGCAACAGCCGCGGTGGAACGTAGCGTCACAATATGCACAACTGATGATGCAGCCGGTGGCCTCTAGCGGTTCAGCACACGAGAAGCAACCCAAGCGCCACAGATTAAGCTTAAACGACTGGAAAATTGAATATCCATAGAAAAAAAATGAAAGCTCTACAGCTTCATTGGTTTGATCAATAGATGGCGTATTACAACTCATCATTATATTGCTATCCTTTTCTTGCAATGTGTTTCGCTATAATACCTATTATATAGCCTTCTAACTTTCTGAGCAAAAATCTATCTGAATGGTCGTGTGGTCAGATACGTGGGTATCAACACCAACGACCATTACTCAAATCTCACTTACTTCAGTGCTGGTGGTTTCCGTTGGAGTTTAGTATTTAAACAATCGTATCGCCGTTCTAGTTCTAGCGATGCATAACTTCAATGCGAAACCATACAACAGTACAGAGGAAATGAGAAAGCTCTCCTCCAAGCGATGAAGCTCAACTGGTTGGGGTATCCCACCAACAGATAGCGCCACCAGCTTTTTTGCTATTTTTAGAATGCATGAGTCGTTTGGCGTCTGCTAAACGAAGTCTTTCTATATTCCGTTTAGGTAGAGAGCTTGAGTCGTTTAGAAGCCGTTTAGTGGTCTTTTAGTGGATTTGTGGCACTTGGGAAATAGCCGCCATCGCGAAATCACGCGTAATCACAGCACAACACTGCTAAGCCGAGCAGGAAAAAACAGCAGGAAACCACAGTTGCGGTGCAACTAAACAATTCGCCAAGACGCAACGGTGATGTGAAGCAGTTTAATAGTCCGTAGAATAGGCAACAATGCGATGCGACGCAGAAACAACACATGAATTGTAGATCAAACGGTGATCTCAAGGGCCACATCTTACAAACCTCTAAACATGAGTGATTACACCAGGGGTCTCCAAACTTTTCAGTTCAGGGGCCGCATTGCTTCACAATGAATCCTGTTGAGGGCCATTTTGACGCTACCTTTAGAATGAGTGGAAGTTCAAATCTCGTTTTAATAAGAAAATATTATTGAAATATATCAAATTTCTGCAGCTTTCTTTTATTGAATCTTGATTTTCATCTTTCAGAAGTAAAGAAAATAATCTGTTAGAAAAGAAAGCTATTTAATTTAACCTTAACCCAGTCCTCGCGGGCCGCATTAAAGGCGCTTGAGGGCCGCATGCGGCCCGCGGGCCGTAGTTTGGAGACCCCTGGATTACACCATTCCTACGTTTGATATACGCACAGTAGAAATGTGCCTCAAAAGCCTTAAACCATCTACAGCTCCTGGTCCCGATGGCATTCCGAGTTTCATCATCAGTAAATGCTATCAATCCCTAGCACCTATATTAACAAACATATACAACACGTCACTGAGTTCCGGTATTTTCCCACGCTTATGGAAGACCTCGTGGATGGTACCAATATTTAAAAAAGGGGATCGCGCATGTGCTTCAAACTATCGCGGTATCACATCACTTTGTGCGGTGTCAAAAGCTTTTGAGCTTCTGCTTTACAGCCCTATGCTCTCCGCTACATCGAATTATATTATGGATAACCAACACGGGTTCGTACCCAAACGTTCAACATTAACGAACCTCACTGAATTCGTTAGTTTCTGCAAACGTAATCTCGACTCCGGAGGTCAATTGGATGCTATTTACGCCGATCTCAAAGCAGCTTTCGAGCTCATCTCACACGACATTTTGATCGCCAAATTGCAGAAGTTAGGGGTTTCGGAACAAATAGTTAATTGGTTGTATTCCTACCTCACAGAACGCTCATACAAGATCAAGGTAAACAATCATGCATGTAGAGAGGTGCTTGGCACCTCAGGGGTGCCTCAAGGCAGCAATTTGGGCCAGCTGTTTTTCATTGTTTATATAAACGATGTAGGGCAATTGCTAGTGGAACACCGTTTTCTTCTGTTTGCCGATGACGTTAAGCTGTTCGCTCCTATCAACGATACCAATGACTGCATCAATATTCAACGTGCCATCAACCTGTTTAGCATAGGTGCCGTTATAATGCAATGGTGCTATGTATCGAAAAATGTCGTGTCTTGTCTTTTTACCGTTCTCGAACCTGCACACGATTCAACTACCAGATCGATAACATATCCGTTGAACGCACCGATACATTCCGCGACCTTGGGATCATTCTCGACTCACGTTTAATATTTAACGATCACCTAGAGAATATAGTGTCCAGAGGGAACCAACTACTGGGTTGGATTATTCGATCAACGCAAGGTTTCCGTAATACTATGATCATAAAAACTATCTACTGTGCCTACGTTCGATCAGTGTTAGAATATGGCAGTATTGTTAGCGACCCCTGTACCGAACAATGGAATAATCGAATCCAGGCCATCCAAAGAAAAGCGACTAGATATGCTGTAAGACTCTTACCATGGCGACAGGGCGATGTGTTACCGTCATACTATTCCCGGTGTCTGCTTTTAGGGATTCAGTCGTTGAAAAAACGCCGTGAGATAGCTAAATGCCTTTTTATATCAGGACTACTTAACCACCATATTGATGCTCCTACTCTATTAGCTACGATAGAATTTAACGCACCATCTAGGAATCTACGTACACGTCAATTCATATCCGTCCTTCATTATAGAACTCGTTTTGGCCAGTGTTGGAAACTCGTGAGTGCCCAACAATCTGCCAGGTCACAGCGCGAGAGAGGAATTGGAAAGATGAAGAAAGAGTGAAAGGGAAGTCAAGCGAGCGAGAGGAAAGAGAGGGAAAACGATAAGTTAGGCGATAAAAGGGCAGGATGCGCCTGCCCTCGCCTTTTTAGTTGAAAACGGATATCAACAGTAACAGTGGACTAATTTTTTGATTCACCATCACCACAATAAAATAACCAGTGTTATCCAAAAAAATCCACACCGTTTTAACAGCCAGTCTGATCCTATGTCAGCTATGTGTCGAACTTTCATAAATAACTTTGATTTATTTGATTTCAACATACCATAGAATGTTTTTAGAGATAGACTCAGGACCCAACTTACGTAATAATTTTTTTTCTCAAAATACATTTTCTATTCTTGTGCACCAGTTCTCCACTATCGATTAATGTACCTTATATAGTCTATAAGCACTAATTTAAGTACATTCGTGTAGGATCTTCAAGATCCCGATGGAATAATTAATAAACATATTAAACATATCTACTGTTCCGTTGTACGATCTTGTCTGGATTTCACATTCCAAACGTCACTGTGACTGGTCGAAGATTCTCTGCGCTCCGACTATTTTCAATATTATTCCGAGAAAGCCTGTATCTTTGCTAAACTTGTTGCTGGTGTAGGTGACTTCATTGCCTGGTTTTGTTTAACAACTGGATTATTCACCGTCAATCACCTGGAAACGTTTTCCGGCCCACAATCATTACGTCGCTTCAACATCACAATCAATCGCTCATCCACAAAGCAATGGCTGGTATTTGTTCCGCCTGCGCTAACGACATCGTAGCTGCTGATCGCATTGTGAAATGCCAGGGTTGGTGCAACTCTGAGTTTCACTTCTCATGCAGCGGACTTTCTGAGGAACTTTCCGCTACTATAGAGTCCTGTGCACAACTTTTTTGGGCCTGTAAAGCCTGTGTAAAGTTTCACAAGGATCCGCGTATGGCCGTGTTGAGGTCATCCACCCCGTACACTCACACTTCTGTCGACCTACTGTCCAGCATAGCCGACCTTAAAGCGGGCCTCCGTAGCGAGCTGTCACAGCATACCACAGCTATTAAGTTAGAGCTTCTGGAAGTTTTAAAGGCGGAGATCCGTTCCTGCTTGCGATCGACGCATGCCGCCACCGATTTACCGTCTCAACGGCCCATTCATCACAATTCAGCGCCTAAATTGTTTAATTCAGTGGTCAAAAATATCCCCGGTACTATTACACCCACACTACAACAGTATCCATCATTAGCCGCTTCTCTTAGTGTGAGTGCGAACGAACCGTCATCCTTCACCAATATGCCACCAGTTTACAACCCGCAAACACCACTACTCAGAGGATCGGGATCGCCGCTCGATTCTGACACACTAGACACCATCCCACACACCGATACGCGAATGTGGCTATTCTTTACGCGTTTCTCCCCATCGGTTACCACTGAGCAGATTTCTCTCATGGTACAAGTACGGCTAGCACTCGATAAGCGGGATGTGTCTGTACACCGTTTGACGAAGCTTGGTGCCGACACTAGTACACTCTCATTTATCTCATTTAAGGTGGGCATACCAGCCACTCTACGCAACAAGGCTCTCTCACCTAACACATGGCCCTCTGCTCTTACCTACCGAGAGTTCCGTGACTATCGGACCAATAATTATAACACTAATACCTGTGCAACAACTGAAACAAATTCGATGCTCGATCAAAACGTTACTCCCGCTACCGACACTTATCATAATCCTCTCTCACATTCTGGAGGGAGTGCCGCGATGCCAACTACTACAACAGATACGCTCGCACAGCCCGTTACGATTTCCTCACCTGCCATGACCACTACAGACGCAGCTTTGTTTACAAACGAACCACATCTTGACCTTAATGAGCGAATGCTTGTTACCACCACACCTACTAGGTCACCTCCCGAATGCTTAGCCGCTCCTAAAAAACGACCGAAGCGAAACGCTAAACGGACTGATGAATCTGCTGATGCTGGCCCGTCGGATGAATAGCAATCTTGCACAGCATCCGGCGATGCACCTCGTTCAGCTCATCCCAGTCTCTCTATCTACTACCAAAATGTACGTGGTCTACGAACGAAAACTGCAAATCTTCGCCTGGCGCTATCAGAATCAGAATATGATTTTATCATTCTTACCGAGACTTGGCTTACTCAGTCCATACCTTCTTCGCTCCTCACTGACGATCATTATCATATCTACAGGTGCGATAGGAATCTTTCCAACAGTGCCCTCTCACGCGGTGGGGGTGTTTTAATTGCAAGTTCCTCTTCAATACCGACATGTGAAATCGCATCGCCTAATACCATACTGGAACAACTTTGGATCAAAACATTGCTGCCAGGTGTCTCTGTTTACATCGGCGTTGTTTACATTCCGCCTAGTCATGCGAATGACCCCGCAGTGATGAACGCTTTACATGATAGTGTACGTGAAATTTCAAGCCGCATTAAAGAGAGCGATTTATTATACGTCTTCGGAGATTTCAATAAACCTGATATCAGATGGGAGCTGACTAATACATCAGAAGCCACCGATTGCTCTCCATGTTATTCTGTCATGCATTATGCACCTTTATGCAATTCCGTGGCTAATACCGATTTCGTTGATGGGTTGCATAGTACCGGATTATTTCAGTTGAGTGGTATTGCAAATCAATCTGGGCGTCAATTGGATCTGGTCTTCGCAAACCTTGCCGCAACCAATATTTTGTGCGACTCAATCACACCTCTGCACTCTGTGAATGGTACTTCGGCTCTAGAGAACTTCCTCCCATACGTAACACACTGTAGTATTCCACTTCTCAGTGAGGACTTTCATCATCCTTCATTGGATATGATGATTTATTATCCCGTACAACTATCCCACACCACCAACAGTCACACTCGCAGTACAGTCAATAGAAATTTCTTCAAAACGAATGTGGAACGTATGAATGCCCTTATTGTGTCGTTTGACCGTAATTTTGACTGCTCCAACTTTTCCACTATCGACGAAGCCACCGATTGCTTTAGCGTTTTTATGCGCTCAGCGATTAATTCCTGCGTTCCTGTTGCTCAACGAAAGCCTGGCCCCGATTGGTCTAATGCATCTTTAAGACGGTTGAAAAAAATAAAATCAAAAGCCTACGCGGATTACAGTAGAACGAGATCATCGCTGCATAGGAGAATTTTTTTCGATGCACTGAACAATTATCGTCGACATAATCGTGTGCTCTACCGCTCCTTCATTCGCCGTACTGAAAGGCAGCTATTTTCTAAGCCGACACGGTTCTGGAGCTTCTGGAACAAACGGCGCAATATAAGAAGTATCCCTCCGTCAATGAGCTACAATGGCCAAACTAGTATCGATACATCCGATATTTGCAACACTCTCGCCAATCGTTTCGCTGATGCATTCACCCTTCCTGTTCACAATCCTAACACACTAGCAGAGGCCACCCGCAATACTCCATCGGATGCTATCGATTTTATTATACCCACAATTGACGAAGCATTAATTGCGCGCACACTCAACGATATAAAACCATCTACATCATCTGGACCTGACAATATTCCCGCATACATATTGAAGCACTGCCGTCAATCACTCGCACCCATTCTTGCCAAAATATTTAATGATTCCCTTATGCGTGGCACGTATCCTGAGTCCTGGAAACACGCGCGAATGATTCCTATCCATAAAAAAGGCAGTCGACTTCATGCTAGTAATTATCGTGGCATTGTATCCCTATGCGCTTGTGCAAAGGTGTTTGAGCTCATTCTATACAATCCGCTACTCACAGCAGTTCAAAACTATATGAGCCCTAGTCAGCATGGATTTCTCCCAAGGAGATCTTCCACCACAAATCTTGCTGAATTTGTTGGCTACTGCTTCGACAACATGGATCGTGGTACTCAAGTTGATGCAGTATATATCGACTTCAGGGCTGCGTTCGATAGTATTTCTCATGATATTCTACTTTCGAAGCTAAAAAAACTCGGTTTCCTCGACTGGCACATCACCTGGCTGCGTTCATATTTAACTGGTCGTTCGTACTACATAAGTATAGGATCTCATCGTTCTCACTCTTTCACCAGCTCCTCCGGTGTGCCTCAAGGGAGTAATTTGGGACCGCTACTCTTCCTCATCTATATTAATGATCTATATTAATCACACCATACTAGGCCTTCCTACCATCAGCGGTGTCTGCTTCTCGGACTCGAAACACTCAGCAAACGGCGTTGAAATGCGCAGTGCGTTTTTATCTTCCGGCTTCTCAACGGCGAGATCGACTCCCCCGCACTCTTAAGTCGAGTCAACCTATTCGCTTCCTTCCGAACACTGCGATCCAATTTCCATCTGCGCACCCCCCGCACGCTTAATAACCATGGTCAGGGTCATCCTATGCTTCGCATGTCATCGAAATTCAACGATGCATTAGAATTATTCGATTTCTGTTTGTCCACGTCAGCGTACAAGGAAAGATTGCGGTTTCGTGATGTGTAATGTATATGTCTGATGTATGTGTAAATTATTATATAAACGATTAGACCACTAGGTCTGCCTGTTTTAATAAATAAATAAATAAATAAATAAATAAATAAATAAATTAGATATAAAACGGGAATTAGTTTCTATAAAAAATTTCATTTCACCATCAGAACGAGTCTGAGTATTATTGGTCTTTAGCCGGCATGGCCTGCGCCTGTCTAAAGAAACGCGCCGCGCACGCGACATGGTGGCTCCAGAGAGGAAATCATACTCTCACTCTGACTCGTTCTAAATCGCTAAATACAACGCGTTTAGGTGAATTGACCCACGGACGGGCCGAAAATTTTTGGCACGTAAAGTGTGATCGCAGCATTAAGTGACGCCAACTAATTTATACGTGGCTCGGCACATTAAACTATTATCGACAGTTCGATGAATTCGACGCGCGCCAGTGATGAGTGCGATAGCCTCAGCATTACGTTCTGCCGGCCAACTGAACCATCATCGATGGTTTGATATGTTCCACGCGCTACAGTGAAAAGAGCGATCTCGGCGGGCAGAACTTGATGCTAACTGAACCATCATCAATGGTTCGATAAGTTCGACGTGCAACAGTGAAAAGTGCAATCTCAGCATCAAGTTCTGCCGGCCAAATGAACCTTCTTCTTCTTCTATTTGGCGTAACGTCCTACGCGGACATGCCGGCCTATACAGGCTTTCGAGACTTAATTCATTACCACGCAGCCGAATAGTCAATCCTTGCTACGCGGGGAGAGTCCATTCTGGGCTTGAACCCATGACGGGCATGTTATTGAGTCATTCGAATTGACGACTGTACCACGGGACCACCCCATCTGATGGGCCAACTGAACCATCATCGATGGTTCGATAAGTTCGCCATGCAACAGTGAAAAGTGCGATCTCAGCTTCAAGTTCCGCCGGCCAACTTGTACCCGTTACGGCATATTGAACCATCATCAAGTTTCGACGCGCGTCAGTGAAAAGTGCGAAAGCAGCATTAAGTTTCGCGGCCTATATCGTACGTGAATCGGTGCAACAATTTTTTTTTTTGAACATTTAAAAAAGTTCAACAGCGGCACTAAATTTCCGGCTACACATATACCGGTAAATAATCGAAGACAAAATACAGAAGACCGCAACGACGGCTATACATCCAGCAGCACCGGCATCAGAAGCCCAAGCTAGCAACAGTGAGAGGAGTGCTCAGCAGTGACCAGTGAGAGGGGTGAACAGTAGAAGACCGCAACAAAGGTGACAAACCAGCGGTACCGGCGCCAGAAGTCCAGAGGAGACAGTGACCGGAGTGACCAGAGCGAGCAGCAACCACAGCGAGAAGTAGGAGCTAAAGACCCGCTCGGAAATAGAAGCCACATCACCTGTTTAGGGCTAAACAACGTGCCTCAAAATTTCGTATGCCCGAAATGTAAAGAGCCCGAACAAGAAAAAGAATGAACAAGACATGCATTGAAAGACGCCGAGACTCTTACAAGAATTTAGGGACGAGAGCAAGGTGGATTTAAAAATATCAAGTGGTGGAATCTAGAGCATTTTGACAATTCATCATTTGACGTAAGGTCCCCAGGATTCAAACTTTGTTTACATTTTTTTAAATAGCCCGCAGTGCAAGTGACAGCGATTTGCGAGGGCGCGCGAGGGCTCGCACGCCATACAAGTTCACTGCTCCAGAGCCCTCGCATGAAAGAGCTTGCGAGCCTTCGAAGTGTCATATGAGCGAGACAGCTGTATGTCAAGTGTATGGCTATCTCTTTCGGGCAAGAAAAAAGCTCCGAAATGCAACGGTGTTGGTGGACAAAATTTAAATGGCCAAAAATTTTGACCACACACACTCTCTCTCCCGATGCCTTCCCCTGTCCTCTCTTCCTTCAGGCCCCTTCCTCTTATTTGTACGCGCCGCTCGCTTGTGTGCTATTGATCATCAGCTGATACTGGTATACGGTAGGGTTGTAGTTGTATCTCTGAATTGGCGATTGGTACATATATATGTAGTGTATTTGGTTTTACCTGTGACCTTGACGATGCGAGAGCCGATCAAATCTGGGGTTGAAGCAATATTTGTGCTATGCTGGTGATTGCCGTTCCGTGCCGTTTCTGATGTGGCCATTTGATCGCCATGTGGATCAACGGTTATGAAGCCAATTTCAAACGAGCGAAAGTGAAGGAATAATGCCGTACCGGAAATTTGATTTTTAATCACGTATTCACTCCAATGTTGATCTCAACCCGATGTAAGCTGGTTTTAACGGCCATATGAGATAATGTACTCATGTGTTAAAAAATTTCGCATTTTTTTCTTTTCTGATTATCCCGAAAATTTACCCATAATTCAATACGATTTGACTATTTTAATTGATTCCCCATACAACGCATAGAAAGAGGTAAACTGGGTTCGCCAATTCATTCATCTCCGCTCCGAACCATTCATTACCCGAACCACCCACAACCTCATCATTCCATCCAGATGCAACGACATTTCCCTCTTCTTTAACAGCAAAGGTCTCAACCGAAGCTTCTACAGACTGCTGCTTTCCATTTTCCTGATTCTTCTTCTTCTATTTGCCGTATCCATCTAGCTGGTCATGCCAGCCAATGCTAGCTTTAGCGTCTTTTTTAGTTCCACACACCCGGCTGGCCAGTCCTTACTACGAGGGGACCGTCTATATGAGGCTTGAACCTATGACGGGCATGATATTAACATCCTTTATGTATCCAGTGGCGGATATAACGGTAGGCGGACTAGGCGGTCGCCTGGGGCCCCGTAGATCGCCATTCTATAGTATGCCGTATGGACAGAGTACTAGCGACAAGGGCCCCCGGAAGGATGGACGTTGGGGCCCCGAGGCTGGCGAATCAATTTTAGAGCCTGTGACTGATGATCGTAGGGCCCCCCACGGCGTTCAAACTCCCAACCGCCAGTTTAGTGCCGCTACAACCCCCCCCCCCCCACCGGACCACCATTTACCATTTACAGGGGGCCTCAATTCGTCTTACCGGCTAGGGCCCCCGATACCCTTAATTCGCCACTGTATGTATCCTTTATTTACAACCCTTACATCTGAAATGCATCCAGTTTATTTTTCTTTCCGTGTCCGCATAAAAATAACACAAAATGTGCGACAAAACAACGCATTAACGTCGTTCAACAGCTCTTTGGTTTATTTCTTTTAAAACATGATTATAAAGCCACCTACATAAGGAAGAAGAAGAAGAAAGCCACATACAAAAACACATGCGGAGGGGGGGGGGGTTGGAGGGGGAGAATGGCCACTCTCGGTTCCGTGTCAAGATCCTCATTGAGGACATCACACGCTGACAACGCCTTTTTCAACGGTGAGCCCTCAGGATCGAGCCATGATCTGCGCACATCCATTTGAACGTGTCACCAACTGATAATAAAACTGATAATAATAAAGTGAACGTGCATAGAAACCTTCTAACAAACTAACTATTTGTCATCATGTTTATTCCCCCTTTAAAAATGCGTAGTGTTTTATGAAAATATAATCTAGATTTATTTATCTTAAATGTAGTGTAAAAACCGCACATACGAGTGGAGGCCCTAAGCAGACACATAAATGTAGGTGAGGCTGCAGCGTCTAACAGGGAAATGCTCTAAACTAGAGAAGGATTGGGTAGCAATTTTACTTACGAGTGGGGGGTAAGTTCCATTTTTGGGGCCCCTCAAGACCACGGCGCCTTACGCGGGCGCTTAGTTTGCTTAGCGCTTATCTCGCCCCTTAACACACACGCGCATGTCAAAAGGCTTAACTTAAAATTAGGCATATCGATGTATGCCTTAAAGCGTACTTAAGTCTAATCTTAACTCGTTAACATCATCACAATAACACTATTAACGTGATGTCATATAGATGTGCGGAAGTGGGTTAATGTTACCAATTTGCCGCTGGAGATGAGTGTTTGTCGCCTTTCCGGGGTTATTCAGTGGCATGTTGGTGCTGCCAGCGAGCGCCCGTCGATGACATCGATACACCTGAGGGAATATAAAACATTTGCTTTAGAGAGAAGATAAAACAACAGATCTAGATGTAGCGATAGTGCATCTAGAAGGAACTCACGTGTGGGATTTTTTCTCCTGCCAAGAAATTTGGCCGCAATCAGTAGTGCGGTCGGTTCGGTCCTGTTGCTGCTGCAGCTATTGTGAGGCAGAGGATAATGATCCGAAGGGTTGAATTCCTGCCCCGAACGTTGTGAACGAGCGCGCTCGACAACGTCTGGCGGGGCAATCGGGGCACCCGGTGCCGGCTGGGCTCGCACGCCATACAAGTTCACTGCTCCAGAGCCCTCGCAATAAAGAGCTTGCGAGCCTTGGAAGTGCCATATGAGCGAGACAGCTGTATGTCAAGTGTATGGCTATCTCTTTCGGGCAAGAAAAAAGCTCCGAAATGCAACGGTGTTGGTGGACAAAATTTAAATGGCCAAAAATTTTGACCACACACACTCTCTCTCCCGGTGCCTTCCCCTGTCCTCTCTTCCTTCAGGCCCCTTCCTCTTATTTGCACGCGCCGCTCGCTTGTGTGCTATTGATCATCAGCTGATACTGGTATACGGTAGGGTTGTAGTTGTATCTCTGAATTGGCGATTGGTACATATATATGTAGTGTATTTGGTTTTACCTGTGACCTTGACGATGCGAGAGCCGATCAAATCTGGGGTTGAAGCAATATTTGTGCTATGCTGGTGGTTGCCGTTCCGTGCCGTTTCTGATGTGGCCATTTGATCGCCATGTGGATCAACGGTTTGAAGCCAATTTTAAACGAGCGAAAGTAAAGGAATAATGCCGCACCGGAAATTTGATTTTTTATCACGTGTGATTCTCCAATGTTGATCTCAACCCGATGTATGCTGGTATTAACGGCCATATGAGATAATATACTCATGTGTTAAAAAATGGCGCATTTTTTTTCTTTCCTGATTTTCCCAAAAATTGACCCACAATTCAATACGATTTGACTATTTTAATTGATTCCTCATACAACGCATAGAAAGAGGTAAACTGGCTTCGCCAATTCTTTTATCTCCGCTCCCAACCATTCATCACCCGGACCCCCCATAACCTCATCATTCCATCCACATGCAACGACATTTCCCTCTTCTTTAGCAACAAAGGTATCATCCGAAGCTTCTACTAACTGCTTCTTTCCATTTTCCCTTTTCTTCTTCTTCTATTTGTCGTATTCATCTACCTGGTCATGCCAGCCAATGCAAGCTTTAGCGTCTTTTTTAGTACCACACACCCGGCTGGTCAGTCCTTACTACTAGGGGACGGTCTATATGAGGCTTGAACCCATGACGGGCATGATATTATCATCCTTTGTGTATCCTTTATTACAACCCTGAAATCTGAAATACATCCAGATACCTTTCCTGCCGTGTCCGCACAACAATAATACAAAATGTGCGACAAAACGACACATAAACGTCGTTCAACAGCTCTTTGGTTTATTTCTTTTAAAACATGATTATAAAGCCACCTACATAAGGAAGAAAAAGAAGAAAGCCACATACAAAAACACATTCAGGGGGGAGGGGGGAAGAGGAGGAGGAGGGGGAGAGAACGGCCACTCTCGGTTCCGTGTCAAGATCCTCACTGCGGACATCACACGCTGACAGCGCCTTTTGCAACGGTGAGCCCTCAGGATCGGGCCGTAATCTGTGCACATCAGTTTGAACGTGTAAGCAACTGATAATAAAACGTTAGAAATGGACTCTCTCATCCGCAGGTCAAACCCATCTTCTACCATCTGTAACACATTTTTTGACACACCATGAACAGCCTCCTTTTGTCTGTCCTTGCGAACGACTATGGGCTGGATCGTTCACTACCATGACATGGCCAACCCATCGCGGACTGGCGAGTATGGTGCGCTACAAGCTACCAAATCCACCAGGTTAATCCAATGTAATGATAGATTAGCAGTATACTTGCTGTTGGGGTTTGTAAAACACAAGACGAGGCAAAACGACATACGCAATCGAAACGCAGTCCGCAAAAATCCAGACAAAATCAACTAGTGAACGTGCATACGAACCTTCTAATAAACTAAATATATGTCATCATGCTTATTCCCCCTTTAAAAATGCGTAGTGATTTATGAGAATATAAACTAGATTTATTAATCTTAAATGTTATGTAAAACCGCACATACGAGTGGAGGCCCTAAGCAGTCACACAATTGTTTTAACACCATAATAGTGTTATCTTGTTAATTAAAATTTCTAATGTTAACACTTTGACGGTCGCGCACACCACTGAACACTAAGAACATCTTAGGCCGCTGGGGATGAATGTTTGTCGCCTTTTTGGGGTCCGTCATTAGCCTGTTCGATACACCTGAGGAAAGATAAAACATTTGGTTTAGAGACAACAGATTTAGATGTAGCGATAGTGCATCTAGAAGGAACTCACTTGTGGGATTTTTTTCTCCTGCCAGGAAATTTGACCGCAATCAGTAGTGCGGTCGGTTCGGTCCTGTTGCTGCTGCAGCTATTGTGAGGCAGAGGATAATGATCCGAAAGGTTGAATTCCTGCCCCGAACGTTGTGAACGAGCGCCGTCCGGCGGCGCAATCGGGGCACCCGGTGCCAGTTGGGCTTCTAGCGTGTTGTGTTGGTAGAGCACGCCTCGTCGTCGTACAGCTTCCAGAGGATGTTCTTAAATGGTTCCTCGAAACCCACGTTCCAGGATAGAGGAAAATTGGCTGAAAAAAAAAGGATTAAATACCATGATTAGCATCCTAGTCGCTAGCTTCGCCAAACAATAGCTGGTATCGCGAAAGAATTGGTTTAAAATTAACAGTCGTTAAAATTTAACCAGAGTCGTTAAAAATTGCTAGAATTTGGCATCGCGAACGCATTGAGTTCATTTGTTAATTTTAACGACTGGTCCTATGCCGGCGTTAAACAAACGACTGTCAAGAGCGTATGCGATACAAATTAACAGTCGTTTAATTGTACTGCTCGAATTTTTTCCCCGTGTTTGCCTATATGCCATTTCGAGCAGTCGTTAACTGTTTTGACGATCGTTTATTTTAACAAGAATGAACAACAAATGAACTCGGTTAAACCAAAATGAACTTTAAACGACTGTTAAAAAGAGTTCATTTATTCGCGATGCCGGCTAATGTTCTTCTTCTTTCACGGACCGCTTACATACCGAATCATATACAATGCAACGTACAGTGGCAAACACCTGCGGCAGGCCCATATCGTTTCTGGATTACATCTGCAAGTTAAAAGAGGCCATAAGCTATAAAAAAATGTGTTTTTTTATCACGATTGTCCAAGAATAACACTTACCCGCTGCCGTATGCTGTGTTGTTCATCACACCACTTTCCTACGCTGGTACAAGCGTGTACTGCTTCCGATGGATCCAGCACGCATTGGGGAGGACTTCTATCACTTACTTTAGCTAAAATGGCACTTACTTACGAAAAATTAAGAACATTATTATTTAAAAAAAAAAAACATACCGCACTTGATCAGCCAACAACACTGTTTACGTTTTTTTACACACAGAACCTAACTTCTACAGTGACAGTAGCCGCCGAGCACCAACACAACGAAAGCAGTCAGGCGAGACGTCAGACGATCTTAGGCGAGGGGTAGGAAGGAGATCGGTGGTGAGGGACGTGAAAGCTCAGCTCGACAGAATCGCTATAGGAGGAAGCGAGACAACTAGACTAGACTAGAGAAATTAGAGCGAGAGGTACCTCACCAACCATCGCATTGTTTGCCGGGAAGAAAGTGACGTTTGAAGAAACGACAAAGGCCGGTCAGTTCACAAATCTGGAGGACATAAACAGGCTACAGAAATTTTTAAGAGGCGATGCTCTTAGGGCAATCGAAGGTTTATTAGTAAACCGTGACAACGTTGAGCTAATTCTTAAACGTTTAGAAAAAATATTTAGCAATCCGGACCAAATATATTCAGCTCTACTAAGGGATCTGCTAAAAATAAGACACGTATCCATGGAGCACCCGTCGTCATTCATTGAATTTACCAATTCGTCGCAAAATATGGTCGACAACATGACCATTTTGCAGCACGAAGAATATTTAAATGACCAGAGGCTTCTAAAAGATTTGGCGTCCAAACTCCCCACAAACATTAAGAACAAGTAGATTTTGGACACCTTTAAAGCCAATCGCCCAGGCCAATCGAAAACTCTAAAGCAGCGGTCGGCAAAGTCCGCGAAAGGTTTTGACTGATTTTGAAAGATGGGAAGAAACTATTCGTATACAAATTACTAAATATCTTTTAGAATAGCATTTTATGCCAACGAACTCTTTCAACTTCAATTAAAGTACTATGGAATGGCACAAACATTAAGAACAAGTAGATTTTGGACACCTTTAAAGCCAATCGCCCAGGCCAATCGAAAACTCTAAAGCAGCGGTCGGCAAAGTCCGCGAAAGGTTTTGACTGATTTTGAAAGATGGGAAGAAACTATTCGTATACAAATTACTAAATATCTTTTAGAATAGCATTTTATGCCAACGAACTCTTTCAACTTCAATTAAAGTACTATGGAATGGCAGGCCTTGACCGACAACGGTTGTTGAGCCAAAAGAAGAAGAAGAAGACTGTTGGAAACTCGTGAGTGCCCAACAGTCTGTCAGGTCACAACGCTAGAGAAGAGAGTGAGAGGGAGGATAAAAACGATAAATTAGGAGATAAGGAGGAGGATTGGTCCGCTCCTAGCCTTTAGTTGAAATTCGACAATCGGTACATGTGGGCTAATTTTTTTATTTAACCTCATACCAGTAAATAAAGTGTTTTCTCTAAAAAAATCCACCGCGTTTTTCAACAAAGACTATGGAATGACGAGTCGTACGGTATGTTTGAACTCAAGATCAATATCCCCGTAACTTTTACGTGAAAAAATGCCTTTTTTCAATAGCTGTAGAAAAAAAAGGAGAGAATTTCTTTACATTTACATCCTTTGAAAGGTAATTATTCAAGCTTACTTGCACAAATTAATCTCAAACTTTGCGAGTTGCCTTTCGTCAGTTATCCCGAATTTTCACTATAATGGACGAAGGCATCCTAAGTTTTCTCGACAAATTTTTAGAGAAAAGCTTTTCCATCATGTTGGTCCAGAAGAAATCGATGGAACACATGTGACGGATGTTGTACCAGTTTGTGAACTAAGGTGTCAATATTTAAATTCTGCTAAAATTAACCTAAAATGAAAGCAGTGAGTTTTGGCGTCATTGTTTGCCGCTGCGAAGCCAGTGGACGCGATTTTTGCTTCCTGATATATACATATGTTCATGTTTCTCAAGAACTATTTCACTGTTTAGCGGGTTGTATCGATCTCCCGATCCAGATAACTCAGTAATGTAGCCACTTGTACTTCTGTCTTCATTTTTAGCTTCTTTTGGAACCTCAAAAAATAAACCTGGGCTCTCTTGCGATGCTTTGATTGTTGCCTAACAGTACCAAGATGTAGGTGACCAAAACGCAGACACGTTCTTATGCGACGACAGACTTGTGTACGCAGTTCATTTAAGACGCTACGAGGCGTCATTCGTTGATCGCGCAAGCTTCTATATTGGTTGGTTCACTTTTTTGGTCATCATGGTAAGAGTTCGACTGATAAAGGTGTCAAGGTGAGGGTACTGATAGAGGTTGTCTGTTGTCTCATGGGATACTACTATTCAAAGTGCAATTCACATTTTGTTAGAGCGGGTGAAGATAATCCCATGATAAACCTATGAATTGGTCAATTTGTTAATGCAACCGTTATGTAATTTTAACATTGTTTCAACACGACAATAAGACTTTCGGAATGAAGGAAATCGCAAACGAAATTTTATGTTGATGTGATATACTAAAGCCTGGTTACAATAAATTAATTTAAAGTTTTGCATGCGACCAGCATTTGATGGGAGATTATTAGACTTTCACCAACGCAAAACATGCAATACAAAATTTTAAATATTGTGAAACAGCTCCATACATTTTCACGCGATAATTATTTTATTTTGTTTTATTCGATTTTCTTAATTTGACACAAATCAGTTGGTTTCCCTTTAAAATTTTTTGGGGATATTTTCGATTGTATTTGAAAGCAAAAAAAAATATTTAAAAATCCCTGTTGTTTTAACGAGAAGGACGATTCCGCACTGATGCCGTTTACGAGTACAACAATTATCAAAGTGCTTTTTCATTAGGAATCAGTTATCAATTGATCTGACATGGCATTACTTATCCTGTTGGCACGATATCGACCTCGTGCGAGATCTGTCAGGCGAATGTTGACATATATCGAGCTATCTTGATAATAGCTCGAATAAGTCGCAATAAATCCTTCAGATGGCGCTATGACTTACAAACAAGGACGAAAATACGAGACAGCTAGATCTCCAACATTAGGGCCAATTAGGAGAAAGTTCATTTGCGGTCAACTTTAGCGAAAACAAGGTCAAGGAAATCAGCTGATCGAGTAGAGTGCCGCCATCGTAAAAGGGACAGTAGCAAATATACACTGAAAGAAGAAAGACAATTTTTTGAACTGTGCAGCGAAACCCCTATACGCGAGAGCCAGTTGCAAGAAAGTCGGCAAAGCTACCGAAAATAAACGGATTGTTACCAGGCGTAACAACATATCCATAAAGCATTTTTAAAATTACTGAGTCTAGTTTTCGATAAATTTTCGATAAATTAATTTTGAACCATACTTGGATGATGTAATTACAGAAAAACAACAATAATATCTAAAATGTTTCTAAAACATTAAAATGTAATAATTTAAGCGCAATAATAAAAAACCGCATTCACCTGGCCTGCGGCACTCGATCATTTACTAAAGTTGGGCCATTGCCTCAAAAGTTTGCCGACCGCTGGTCTATGGCGTCAAGTTAACCGACTATTTTTTTCTAGTTCAGTGGTCAGCAAACTTTGTGGCGAAAAGAGCCAAATTCTATGAAAATGCTGGTAGATTTCGATATGAAGAGCCAAATTTGAAAACCAAGCATACAATTGAGTTAACCACTGTCCTCATTTGGACCTTCCTTCCACAAATGACGTGCAAAGCCAAAACAATTCAATGTTTTGGTCACACCAGTGACAACTATGATCGACTGACTTTTCATGATAACTGAGTAACTTTTAATAGATTTTACTCATTATAGTAAAATTTATATCATCAATTAAAAATAATGATCTACAATTTATCTATAAATAAAGTTTCCTCAAAATAGCAAAGCACAGTGATAGTATTATGTTTATTTTATTTGAATAATATAGCTATAATTATAATTTACAACTATTGCTGACGGGACTGGAGCTATATCAAAAAGTTATTTAATTAAAAAAAAATCGTTTTAGCAGTCATACTGTTAATGCCATTTATTGTATTAGATAATTGAAAAAATACTTAATTTTTTTTATTAATGTTGTAATATGTTTTAGTTAAGATGGCTTCTAATGTCGCTACGTCCATCTCGATTTGAGATCATTTACAAGGAACGGAACAAAAGCAAAATGTCATTACTGCTACAACGAAATAGCATTTACGAAAGGGTCTACCTCCAACCTAAAGCGTCATATGAAAGCAAAACATACATCTATATCACTTGAAAGGCAACAACTCGCATCAACTACATCACCTTCTTCTCTTCTTTTTGGCTCAACAACCGTTGTCGGTCAAGGCCTGCCTGTACCACTTGGTTGGCTTTCAGTGACTTTTGGATTACCTCCCCATAGCAGGATAGTCAGTCCCACGTATGGCGGCACGGTCTAGTTTGGGCTTGAACCCATGACGGGCATGTTGTTAAGTCGTACGAGTTGACGACTGTACAATGAGACCGGCTACATCACCATCAACACAAAATAGTGAACCAGGTCCATCGTGCAGTTCGCGCCCTCCTAATTTAATTTCAAATTTTTTCAAACAACCCATGAATAGTGAAACAAAACGTAAATTAGATATGATGCTTTTAAAATTGATTTGCAAAGATTGTCTCCCATTTTCAATAGTAGAGAGCGAAGCATTCAAAACATTTGTTGGTTGTTTGAATCAAAATTATGATTTGCCTACCCGTAAGAATGTATCAAATACTCTATTACCCAGTATTTTCAACGAAGTATTGGTTGAAGTGCAAGGAGAAGTGAGAAATGCAACTTCTATAGCATTGACTACTGACGGTTGGACAAATGTAAATAATACAAGTTTTTTAGGTTTAACTGCACATTTTATAGATAATGATTACAAACTACGTTCGTGCCTTTTAGAATGTTCCGAGATATCACTATCACATAGTGGCCAAAATATAGCGACTTGGATCAAGGAAGTTATAATTAAATACGAAATTCAGGACAAAAAAGTTGGTATTGTAACCAGTGGCGGATTTTCCTATAAGCGGACTGAGCGGGCGCGGGGGGCCCCGGCCTAAAGGGGGCCCCGAGCTAAACCTCCACATGTTAGTTCACTTTTATGAGCGATTGATTTTTTATTATTTATGCACAAATGGACGGAAAACTAAATCATTCTCAAAGTAGTACATTCTTACAAGTAAGTGTGTGGAATGTGTTGATAACGTTTATAGCAATTAAAAGTTGTTACGAACTTTGGAGATAATTTTTGAAGGCCAAAACATATTTTACATACTTTTGCTCTCTTTCATATTAAAAACAATACATCATCTCCTGATCTACTGAAGGACGAAAAGACTAAAAATACGTGCAGGATAATCATTGTCGGACGCTTGAATTTCAGGCACATTTTATTTATCTGTGAAACAGGAAATCACACAAGTTTTGTTTAGTGGCTCATGTACATGAATGAGCAAACAAATGTATTGCAAACTCTGCTCTAAAAATACAAAAGTATAAGAAGTAAAATTCAGATTTTTTGTCAGGTTTTCCAGATATGCCATTATCTAGATATGCCTAGATCTGTACTGAAATTCGGAAAGTCTGGAGTTTTTATAACTACAGTTTATCATTTCATTGTTCATTGATTCATTTCAATATAAAAGACTCTTAGCTTAGTAAAACGACCTTATGCATTCTTGTGTTGAAAAACTACTACATATAATGAAATGCTTCTTTACACCAAACACTATTAACACTAGCATAGCTAGTATGTGAATATAGTTTTTATTTTTGCACTACCGGAAATAACGATGATGCACATCCTAAAAATATGCAAAATATGTTAGCTTGATTACACGAAGGCTATATATGCTATTTGTGCCGGTCTGGTGGTACAGTCGTCAAATCGTACGACGTAACAACATGCCCGTCATGGGTTCAAGTCCCGAATAGACCGTGCCTCCATACGTAGGACTGACTATCCTGCTACGTAATTAACTAACTGCCATAAAAAACGACAGAAGAAAATTAATCCCTAACGAAATCAGGATGACATGTTTGGTATTCGTAACAAGATATTACAAAAATGCGATATAATTTTCTGGACTTTTAAGGAAACCAAGGGCCCCAATTCTATCCCCCGCTTAGGGCCCCGAGATGGATAAATCCGCCTCTGATTGTAACCGATAATGCGGCCAACATGAAAAGCGCGGCTAGAGAATTAGAATGTAATCACGTTACATGTTTTGCCCATAGTTTACATTTAATTGTTAAAGATGCCATTAAAAAATCAATCATATCTACCGTTGATGAAGTTAAAAGGATAGTTATGTATTTTAAGAAGAGTCCAAAAGCCACTAATGAATTAGCTGATACCCAGTCAATATTTAATTTACCAAATTTAAAATTAAAGCAGGATGTTCCAACGCGATGGAATTCAACTTATGATATGCTAAACAGGTTTTATAAGAATAAAATAGCTATTGTTGCTTGTGCAGACAAATAAAACACCTTGGATCCTATTAAAATAGACTGGTCAATTTTAGAGCATTCATTGAACGCTTTAAAAATATTCGATGTTGCTACTAACATGGTTTCAGCAGAAAAAAATATTACTGTGTAGGCGAATGTGGATCATAAACGTCAACCTCATACATCAACTGTCAACCGAATAATGTTCAAACCTTGTACAAATGTAAAATCTTGGCAACCCGGCCGAGCTGTCAGAAAAAGAGAATAAAAAGGGGAATTCACGTTGTGTACGCAGTTGGAGAAGCACGTGTAATTCTGTGTCTTATGTCCTTCAGTCCTTAAGAATATTTTATATGACGTTGTTTACATCTCAGAAGTGGGATACGACAAATTATAGAGTGAAAATTAATAGCGTTGTCAAGCGTGTGTTGTTTAGCGTGTCGGTCAGAATGTTGACAAAAGACCAAATGCTGTGCGCCCTGGAATGCGCTAATGTTCCTGTGTCGCCGAATGCCACCATTGCGCAAATACGTAAGATGTACGAAACTACCTTCGAAAGCGTACAAAATATGAACAATCCATATGATGTTCCATCGGTTAGTGGAAAGCCTAAGGAAGAAACTGCACTTGCTCTACAAAGCGAGACACATGTTAGTGAGAACAATGCCACCACCATGACGCATGCTGAGAACGACGTAACCGCCATTTTGCGCAATGAACACAATACCGCTACGCATGATTCAACTATAGCTGGAAATCCGCAAAGCGACACACCCAATTTAAACGATGAGATTGAAATGCTAAAAAAAAAGCTTGAAATTCTTGAGCTCAAACAACGAATTACAGCCTTAGAAGCTCCAACCGTTCCTTTCCCGGGGCCACAACCACCGATATTCAATTTTGATGAAATTGTCGATAAATTTAGCGGTGACAATAATGATCACATCGAGCGTTGGTTCAAGGAACTGGAGCGTGCGTTTCTCCCATACAATATGGATAATACAATGAAGCTCCACTATACTCGTCGATTGCTCACTGGTACGGCTGCAAAATTTGCAAAATAACTAGATTTTACAGCCTATCATGAATTGAAAGATAGTTTGATAGAAACTTTCAGCGAAACCAAATCGCTTGAAAATGTATACAAGCAGCTCAGATCACGACAACTTGGAAGAAACGAGTCCATCACACGGTACGTTCTAGATATGCAAGCCTTAGCATGGGGAACTCCAGTACCAGAAGAAGATCTGGTAAATATCATCATCGATGGAATCAATGATCCTATCAACACAGCATCTATTCGATTCGCTGCTCGTTCTTTAACTGATTTGAAGCGACTATTGAAACGGTACGAGCAAATCCGCCCTCAACACATTGCAACACCATCATCATCAGGGACCATCCGCCAACCAAGTAATGTGTCAAAAACATCGGATAACCAGCAGGCACCCGCTGTAGTGAGATGCTACAACTGCTCTCAATTTGGACACTATCAGAATTCCTGCCCTATGCCACGTCGACCACCAGGATCGTGCTTTAAGTGTCATCAGGTTGGGCATGCTGCTCGAAACTGCCCAATTAAAATAATCATCCCATCGGCTGCCGCGCATTATAAAGATCAGGGTAATGAAGATCAGGGTACAACTTTAGACGAATTTGAACAGGTGAGTGTTGCCTTCCAAAATCAAAATGACCCGAGCAAAGTGTTGACATGCGTGCGTTCTCTCCTTGATACAGGAAGCCCAGTGAGCTTTATCGACTCTTCTATAGTTCCAAAAACTTTGGTTAAACCACCTCTGACATCAAGATATCAGGGTCTCGGAAACCAGATGCTTGTTGTCTGTGGAGAGGTGTCTTGCAAAATAAATCTGCGAAAGGATGAGGCAGTACATACATTTATCATCCTCCCTAGCGATAGTATTGCCTGGCCTATGATTATTGGTCGTGACCTATTAAAAAAATTCAATATCTTTCTGTATAAAAACAAATCAAAAATTAAACTTAATAAAGGACCTACCAATCTTAACAGAGAAACATGCATGTCATCATTGGCTCAGAGTATTCCATTGCCTCAAGACACATTAGATTTAGTACCATTCAAGTTAGAAAGACTATGCCCTGCAGAATATCACGACACCCAAAATGAGGCATTTGAGGAAATATGTGCGATTGATTTATCTGATGATGTTTCAGAACTCCATATAGGTAAACATTTAACTGGCCATGAAAATTCAGCTCTTTTATGTTCTATAAATCAAAATTATTTAAATTATCCATCTGAAAAAATTATTCCACCCGATCACAGCATGAAAATAAGTCTTACTCATGACACACCTTTGTTCACAAAACCCCGTCGACTATCATATGGAGAGCGAAATCAAGTACGTGAAATAGTTAATGACTTATTAGAAAAACAAATAATTCGTCCAAGTAATTCGCCGTATGCTTCGCCTCTAGTTTTGGTCAGAAAGAAGAGTGGGGAAATTCGCATGTGTATTGACTATAGGCCTCTCAATAAAATCACTGTTCGAGATAATTTTCCGCTGCCGTTAATAGAAACATGTTTGGAACATTTAAGTAATAAGCGAATTTTTACATTACTAGATTTAAAAAGTGGCTTTCATCAAGTCAAAATGCACGATGATTCGATTAAATATACCTCGTTTGTTACCCCTGATGGTCAATACGAGTATGTCAAAATGCCATTCGGATTAAAAAACGCTCCTTCTGAATTTCAACGATTTATCAATAACATATTACGTGAATTTATTGAGGCAGACAAATTAGTAGTTTATTTAGACGATATCATCATTGCTTCAGTTGACTTCAATTCTCATTTGAGCACTCTTAGTGCTGTCCTTACGAAAATACGCCAAAATGGGTTAGAGCTCCGTTTAGATAAATGTAGGTTTGGTCAACAAGAATTAGATTATCTGGGGTATAAAGCAAATTCTTGTGGGATACGTCCCAGTGACAGGCACATAGCGGTTATTAAAAATTATCCGATACCGACAAACACCAAACAGGTACGCAGATGTCTAGGACTTTTCTCATATTTCCGTCGTTTCGTCCCTTCATTTTCACACATAGCGAAACCATTAACTAATTTGTTACAAAATGAAAAGCGGTTTGATTTCGATTCTACGTGTAAAATGCATTCAAATCCTTACGAGAAAAACTCATTTTATCTCCCGTATTGGCGATATTTGATCCAAAACGTGAGACAGAACTGCACTGTGATGCCAGTTCTTCTGGTTTCGGTGCGGTTTTGTTACAAAAACAAGATGATGGCAGATTCCATCCCATAGCATATTTTTCTAAGAGCACAACCACGGATGAATCTAAGCTCCATAGTTATGAACTAGAAACATTGTCGATCATATATGCTTTGAAGCGCTTTCATGTTTATGTTCATGGAATACCCGTAAAAATTGTTACAGACTGTAACTCTCTCGTGGAAACCCTCAAAAACCGTAACACCTCAGCCAAAATTGCTCGATGGTCGCTTTTCCTTGAAAATTACGAATATTCCATTCAACATCGTGCGGGTTCCTCTATGAATCATGTTGACGCTTTAAGCAGATTGGAATCAAGTTGCGCTGTCAATGAAATTGATTTGGACTTTCAACTACAAGTAGCTCAGGCCCGAGATTCTGTCATTGAGGAAATAAAAAAAAACTTAGAGTTGGGGCCTGTTGCAGGTTTTACATTGCAGGACGGGTTAGTATATCGCGTATCACCTTCCAAGGGACTACAACTATACGTTCCACGTGAAATGTCAGAAAACATAATTCGTCATGTTCATGAAAAAATAGGTCATCTAGCTGTCGACAAGACTTATGACAAAATTGGTACACATTATTGGTTTCCGTATATGAAGTCAAAAGTTGAACATTTCATTCGAAATTGTTTAAAATGCATAATTTATTCGGCTCCTACTCGTATTAATAACAAAAACCTACATAGCATCCCAAAAGAACCAGTACCGTTCCATACACTTCATATAGACCATTTGGGTCCCTTACCTTCAATTAGATCACAAAAGAAATACATATTAGTAGTCATCGATGCCTTCACTAAATTTACGAAAATGTATGCAACTCGCTCAACAAATGC
The DNA here is from genome assembly GCF_017562075.2 of Anopheles merus. Lineage (NCBI taxonomy): Eukaryota > Metazoa > Arthropoda > Insecta > Diptera > Culicidae > Anopheles > Anopheles merus. The sequence continues at coordinate 41,660 of NW_024427723.1, read as the reverse complement.
CCAAGAGGTCTGTAATATCCTCAACCAATACATGTCATACTATAGCCGCCCAAAGCGAATCATTACCGATCGTGCTACGTGTTTCACTTCTAACCAATTTGAAAATTTCCTCGAACATAATGGTATTCAACACATCTTAAATGCCACAAGTTCCCCCCAAGCTAATGGGCAGGTTGAAAGAGTCAATCGCGTTCTTCGTCCTATGCTTAGTAAGCTCTCGGACTTTCATGATCATAGCGATTGGAGTTCTCAATTACGATCAGCAGAATATGCTTTGAACAACACTAAACATGCGTCTACAAACTTTACTCCTTCTATTCTTCTTTTTGGCATCGAACAGCGAAGTTGCGAAGTGGATGAATTGGAGGAATTTCTGGATGAAAAGAATATTCTAAATGTAAATCGACCACTGATCGAGATCCGTCATAAAGCTTCAGAAAATATAAAACGATCACAGCAGATAAACGAAAATTACTTCAATAAAAATCATAAACCTGCTACCAAATTCCAAAAAGGTGATTTTGTAGTTATACGTAACGTTGACACTACCACGAACACTAACAAAAAACTGATTCCAAAATATAAAGGGCCATATGTCATTCATAAAGTTTTACCAAGCGATCGGTACGTTATCAGAGATATAGATGGTTGTCAGGTAACTCAAATGCCATACGATGGTGTGTTAGAAGCGAATAAACTAAAGAAATGGATAGAACCATGCTTGCGTGTTTAGGCTAATGATGATTAACGGCAACATTTACCTTAGATTAGTTTAAGAACTAGGCTAGGCTTAAATTGAGGGCAATTAAATGTTCAGGATGGCCGAGCTGTAGGCGAATGTGGATCATAAACGTCAACCTCATACATCAACTGTCAATCGAATAATGTCCAAACCTTGTACAAATGTAAAATCTTGGCAACCCGGCCGAGCTGTCAGAAAAAGAGAATAAAAAGGGGAATTCACGTTGTGTACGCAGTTGGAGAAGCACGTGTAATTCTGTGTCTTATGTCCTTCAGTCCTTAAGAATATTTTATATGACGTTGTTTACAACTGTTTCTCACGTAGGCCTACTAAGTAAGATGATAATACGCAAATTAAACGAAACTAATTATACTATTCCGGAAGTAGGCAATCTCGTGACACATCTTAAAGAAGGCGTAAAAAACGTTTGGAAATTTATTCCAATAATCAAATGATAGCAAAATCTATGTTATTGGATCCTAGGATAAAAAACAAGGTTTCCATGAATAATCCTTAAAATATCGTGAAACATACGAACTTATTATACAAGAGTTGATTCCGTTTCAAACTCCCTCAATGAATGCACAAGAACCACACAATATAGACAGTGAGGCAAACTTGTTACTTGGTGAGTTCATAACATGGGTTAATAACGCAGAATGCGAGATTGAAAGCCCTATAGAATTAGCAACAAATGAGCTAAATAGCTTGCTTAAAATAAGAAACATAGACATAAAAAATGATCGTTTGGAATGGTGGAGAGTTCATAGTTCAAAATATCCGTCAATTTATGCACTCGCCAAAACAATTATTTGTATTCCGGGAACATCTGTACCATGTGAAAGATTATTTTCAAAAGCTGGACAGATTTATTCAGATAAGCGTTCTAGATTACTTCCTAAAATATTTAAAGAAATTAATTTTATTCAGCAAAATGTGGATATATTTTTAAAAAAAATATTTAGTTTTTGGATTGAATTTAGGTTAGCCTAAGAGTGAAATAAAGTGTTAGTATGTATGATGTATTTTTTATAAATTTTCTCTTAAATTAAAAATTTATAAATTAGAAATGTAACACCATGGACTAAACATATCAACAAATACATAAAAGTAAAGTTTTGTTCGAGCATCCGCATTATTTATTTAAAATAAAAGACAGTTCAAAATTTAATTCTTTGTGTGACCGACAGTGCGACTGACCTACCGCACGCGTTCAGTTCCTCATACTGAACGAACTACACCGCACGCGTTCACTGAAAATAATCAAATTGCCCAAGCCTAAAACATAGCTTTCAAAGTGGCCCGCATCGGCGAATCTGCAATAAAAGCCCGAAGAACCATTGGCACCAACTTATGCTTAAACTGAAGGTCTCTTTTTTGGAGATCGTTTATTTCCTTCACCAAAGGATTCAAAAATTCTCCAATACTATGGGGTATCTTCGGGCCTCCATAAGTTCCAATGACATATGGTGGATCTTTTGATAATTCGACCACCCTTATTTGTATTGGCCAAAGCTGTTTACGGGAACTTCTAAAAAGTGGAAGCCCGTCGATAGAAACATCGATGGTAAATATGGCCGGTTCAGGATCAATATCTCTGTAATATACACACATCGAATGAGAAATTCCATTTAGTACCAATGTGTTTGAAAAATACTTACTCAAAATATTTAAGAAGCACTTTTTCTATGCCACGGTACCATAATTTACCCCCATTAATTGGTGTAATTTCTGATTGAATATCAGCTTCAGATTTTAGCAAAGTTCTTTTTGTTTTAGGGACCTTAGCTTTAAAGAACTTCCTGAAGATGGCAAGGAAGCCCTCTGTCAAAAAACGTAAAGCACGGCCAAGAATTATGAGATGCACAAGTGCATCTGTGGTGACACAACGTGTAACCGCTTCTTAAGACGCGTTACGCATAGCAAACACATACAGAACGCATCGCGCGTAACGTGTAGCACTCTTTCACTCACTAACACTAACAATAGCAAACGATTGCACTACTACCATTAGATATAGGATTAGAATTATTTTTTATATTAGAAATAAAATCATTCTACGAGTGACCACCAAGCGAACAACACGCCAACTCATTACGTGCACCCGAAAGTAGTGAAATCAGCTAGAACATTCCCATAACTGGTGACCCCGATTGAACAAATATCAAAATACGTTTATCCGAAACGTAACGTAGCAATCGCGAGTAATCATTTCACAGTGACAGCTTTTCATTTGCATTTCGCTCGCCGCGTTTTTAAGTTTAATAATTGAACATTGACCATCAAGTGTCGACCGCGTGCGAAACAAAATTACGACCAACAACGAAGTTGAACAAAATGGTGCGCTGATTGTGAAAAGTGAGGCAAGTGAAGCTACAGTGATTGCCAAAATAAATTTTCCAGACTTCGACCAAGCGGATATTGAAACCTGGTTCATATGCCTTGAAGCCTCTTTTCACGTCAACGGCATTAAACTGGACAAGTTTAAGTTCAACACAGTGATCGTCGCTCTTGGTTCACGAGCAAAATACGTGCATTCAGTCATCAAGCAGTGTCAAAACGAAAATAACAGCAACAAGTATGAAACACTAAAGGAAGCTGTTATCGCTCATTTCCAACCATCGGAAACACAGCGACTGAGCAGTTTGCTGTCCGGCATGTCCCTTGGAGACCAGAAACCCAGCGTTTTGCTGTCCGAGATGCGCCGCTTAGGAGGAGCAGGTTGTACCGACAACATCCTGACCAACTTATGGTTGCGAGCCCTGCCCAACACAACTCGTGCCATCATCGCTGCCATGCCAACCGTAACACTGGACGACCAGGCAAAAGTTGCTGACAAGATTCTGGAGGCACCCCGCGAGCAGATTTCCTCTATTCAACATCGAGGAGATGGAGCTACGATAAATTCGCTGGAACAACGTATCGAAGCCCTTACGCAACGCTTAGATGAAGCACTAACAGGTAACCCTCACAGACGGAACCGTTTTACTAATACACGTTCTCGTTCTTGCAGCCGACGGGATGGAACGCCAGCCAGAAATAAACGTGGCTGGATCTGCTGGTTTCATTTCCGGCACGGTTCTCAAGCTCGCAAGTTCGAAAAACAGAAGGCTGACAACCCGAACGTACCGTGTATTTTTTTCGACGGGAAGATCGAGGTGTACTCTCGACCGCGATCGATGTAAGCCCTAACCCGCAAACCGCCCACGCCGCTGCTGCATCTGCCAGCAATCCTGCGTCCGCCACGGACAACGACAGCAGCGACAACAATCGCTTACAACGCATACACATACACGACCCGAAAACATCGAATCGATTCCTTATCGACACCGGAGCGGACGTTTCTGTTGTCCCACCAACCTTAAGAGAACGTAACTCACCAAAACACTCACAACAGCTGTTTGCCGCGAACGGTACCCCAATACACACGTACGGTACCAAGCGTATCACTGTCGATCTCGGCCTACGACGATCCTTTGTGTGGGTGTTTGTCGTCGCAGATGTAAAGTCGCCAATCATAGGTGCCGATTTCTTAAAACATTACGATCTCCTTGTCGATCTCCGGCGATGCAAACTGATCGATAACACGACCCGTTTTGAAATCGAAAACATTAACGCAGTGACCGAACCTGCTATTACCACATTCGACATGAATTCACCGTTTTCTGACATTCTTACCGAATATAAGGACATAACTGTTTTAAACATGAAGCACAAACCAACCGAGGCGAACACCGTCCATCAGATAATCACTAACGGACCACCCGTTTTTTGTCGACCACGACGATTGCCCATCGACAAATTAAAAGAAACCAAGGCTGAATTCCAATTTTTAATGGAACAGGGGATTTGTCAACCCTCTAAAAGCAACTGGGCAAGCGCTTTACATCTTGTAAAGATAAGAAGTATCCCTCCGTCAATGAGCTACAATGGCCAAACTAGTATCGATACATCCGATATTTGCAACACTCTCGCCAATCGTTTCGCTGATGCATTCACCCTTCCTGTTCACAATCCTAACACACTAGCAGAGGCCACCCGCAATACTCCATCGGATGCTATCGATTTTATTATACCCACAATTGACGAAGCATTAATTGCGCGCAAACTCAACGATATAAAACCATCTACATCATCTGGACCTGACAATATTCCCGCATACATATTGAAGCACTGCCGTCAATCACTCGCACCCATTCTTGCCAAAATATTTAATGATTCCCTTATGCGTGGCACGTATCCTGAGTCCTGGAAACACGCGCGAATGATTCCTATCCATAAAAAAGGCAGTCGACTTCATGCTAGTAATTATCGTGGCATTGTATCCCTATGCGCTTGTGCAAAGGTGTTTGAGCTCATTCTATACAATCCGCTACTCACAGCAGTTCAAAACTATATGAGCCCTAGTCAGCATGGATTTCTCCCAAGGAGATCTTCCACCACAAATCTTGCTGAATTTGTTGGCTACTGCTTCGACAACATGGATCGTGGTACTCAAGTTGATGCAGTATATATCGACTTCAGGGCTGCGTTCGATAGTATTTCTCATGATATTCTACTTTCGAAGCTAAAAAAACTCGGTTTCCTCGACTGGCACATCACCTGGCTGCGTTCATATTTAACTGGTCGTTCGTACTACATAAGTATAGGATCTCATCGTTCTCACTCTTTCACCAGCTCCTCCGGTGTGCCTCAAGGGAGTAATTTGGGACCGCTACTCTTCCTCATCTATATTAATGATCTATCTTTCGTTTTACCGCCAGGCCAACACCTAATGTACGCCGACGATGTAAAAATATTCGCTCCAGTTAGAAACGACAGTGACTGTGTACGCCTTCAAACGATCCTTGAGAATCTGGATAGCTGTTGCAGCAGAAACGCTCTCCAAGTGTGTGCTGATAAATGCCAGTGTATATCATTCAGCAGAGCCCGTCACCCCATCACGTTTACATACACTATGCTCAACACGGCTTTGGCTCGCACGACATGTATCCGTGATCTGGGGGTGCTACTCGATCAGAAGATGTCATTTCGCCCTCACATTGATAGCGTTGTTGCGAAGGGAAATCAGCTACTTGGTTTAATTACGCGGACCTGTAGCGAGTTTACCGATCCCATGTGCGTCAAGTCGATCTTCTGTGCCATCGTAAGGTCGTGCCTGGAGTACTGCTGTCCGATCTGGTGCCCGCTTGGCGTTGGTGACATCAATCGCCTCGAAGCCATTCAACGGAGACTCACCAGGTACGCGGTTCGACTCCTTCCATGGCAATCCCACCACGCTCGGCCCACCTACCATCAGCGGTGTCTGCTTCTCGGACTTGAACCACTCTGCTCTCGACGTAAAACGCCCAATGCCTTTTCATATTTCGGCTCCTTAACGGAGAGATCGATTCCCCGGCATTACTAGCCAGCATCAATTTGTTCGCTCCCTGTCGGATTCTTAGATCCAATTTCCATCTCCGTGTTCCGCGTACCCGCAACAACCATAGCCAGGGACACCCTATTATACGTATGTCCCTCGAGTTCAATGAAGTGTTAGATTTGTTCGATTTTAGTATGTCTACTTCCACGTTCAAGGAGAAATTGCGTCTACGTCACATGTAATGTTTGCTTATAACTAGATGTTTATTTATATGCTCCTTAATTTAATTATAAGGTTGCCGATTAGACATGATGATCCGTCGGTTTATATATATGAAATAAATAAATAAATAAATAAATAAATAAAAAAATCGAACGGCAAGTGGAGACCATGCGGAGATTATCGGAATCTTAACGCGATCACCATACCAGACCGATACCCAGTACCGCATATTCAGGATTTTTCGAATATCCTGCACGGCAAAACAATATTTTCATGTATTGACTTACAAAGGGCATATCATCAGATTCCAGTAGCCCCAGAAGATATCCCAAAGACGGCCATAACGACCCCTTTCGGACTTTTCGAATTTAAATACATGACCTTTGGCTTAAGAAACGCAGGACAGACTCTACAAAGGCATTTGCACGCTATCTTAGGCGACCTCGATTATGTTTTTCCTTACGTAGATGATCTATGCATAGCTTCAGAGAACATAGAACTGCATAAAAGGCACCTTCGTGAAGTTTTTGAACGCTTGAAACAGAATGGTCTCGTCATAAACGCAGCTAAATGTCAAATAGGCCAACAAGCTGTGGATTTTCTCGGACACAGAGTCACAGCCGAGGGTATACAACCGAAACTCGCCAAAGTTCAAGCCATTATTGATATACCTAGACCCATTAACGCCAAGGAACTGAAAAGATTTCTAGGTGCCATAAACTTTTATCGCCGATTCATACCACGCGCAGCTGAAAACCAACGCATCCTACAGGCAATGATATCAGGCAACATAAAAAACGACACGACTAGCCTCGAATGGAATGACACTACAAACGACGCATTCCTAAAGTGCAAACAGGAACTATCAAATGCTACTCTGCTTGCACACCCTTCACCTGAAGGAACACTAGCCCTTGATGTGGATGCCTCGAATACGTGCATCGGTGCCGTTCTTCATCAGATCACCGAAAAGGGACTACAACCACTTGCATTCTTTTCACGCAAGCTGAGTGAGAGCCAACAAAAGCTAAGCACGTATGATCGCGAGCTAATCGCGATGTACGAAGCAGTAAAGCACTTTAAAGATACCGTACAAGCCCGAGAGTTTTGTATTTATACAGATCATAAACCGCTCGTCACCGCTTTTCAGCAGCGCCCAGAAAAGGCTACACCTACACTGCAACGCAGACTTAGCTACATAAGCGAATTTACAACCGATATTCGGCATGTAGCGGGTGATGCGAATAAAGTTGCCGACATGCTGAGCCGCATTAACACAATTACTGCAATAGATACAATAGACTACAATCGCATGGCTAAGGAACAGAAAACCGATCCAGAACTCAAACATTTCCTAGAAAACCCACCAACAAATACTTGCGTTCATCTTAAACAATTAAAATCACCTCTAGCCGATACTCCCATATATTGCGATATATCCACAGAGGCGATTCGCCCTTTCGTACCAAAGCAATTTAGAAAGCAGATTTTATAAAAAATTCATAGCACATCACACCCTGGTATACGTGCTACCACTCGTTTGGTATCTGACCGCTTCATTTGGCCTTCTCTTCGTCGAGATTGCAAAGCATTTGTAACGAATTGTATGCCATGCCAGAAATCAAAAATACAACGCCATAACAAATCGCCAATTAATCAAATCAAAACGCCTGATCGCCGATTCGCACACATCCATATGGATCTCATAGGACCCTTACCGCCATCTGAAGGCAATTTATATTGTCTTACCATCATCGATAAATTTACCAGGTGGCCCGAGGTTTACCCTATACCTAACATGACCGCACACACCGTAGCGCGTGCTTTCATCAATGGTTGGATTTCGCGATTTGGTGTACCGACGAATATTACAACCGACTGTGGCAGGCAATTCGAGTCAGAGCTTTTCCGTACCCTTACAAGTATGCTTGGCATAACACACTTGCGCACTACCCCATACCATCCGCAAGCAAACGGACAAATCGAGCGTACACATCGACAGCTCAAGGCAGCTATAATGTGCCACCAAAACTCGAGGTTGACTGAAGTCCTACCTATCGTCCTCTTAGTCATGCGATCTTCTCTGAAAGCAGATTTAAATGCAACGGTTGCTGAGTTTATTTACGGCGTACCACTTCGACTACCTGGTGAATTTTTCGTGCCAAGCGAAGATAAGAGAGCAACATCTGAGTTTGTAACACAGCTGAAGCAGCAAATGTTAAAAATAGCACCAAAACCAACCAGCAACCACAACACACGAGAAGCTCCATTCATCCAAAAGGAGATAGCAACATGCACACACGTTTTCATCCGAGTGGGTGCAATCAAACCGCCTCTAACGCAGCCGTATGATGGACCATACCGGGTGGTCCGACGGAAGAAAAAGGTTTTTATCGTCGAGGTAAACGGAAAGAACGTCCCAGTTTCCATCGACCGCCTTAAAGCAGTATTTACCCAGGCAGAAGATGAAGATTCACCCGCGAAAAATGATCAGCATTCCAATTCACCACCAATTGAAAACCCTCCGTACAAAACACACTCAGGACGCCGTGTTGTGATTCCGAACCGCTATTAAAATCTAAGGGGGAAGTAGTGTGGTGACACAACGTGTAACCGCTTCTTAAGACGCGTTACGCATAGCAAACACATACAGAACGCATCGCGCGTAACGTGTAGCACTCTTTCACTCACTAACACTAACAATAGCAAACGATTGCACTACTACCATTAGATATAGGATTAGAATTATTTTTTATATTAGAAATAAAATCATTCTACGAGTGACCACCAAGCGAACAACACGCCAACTCATTACGTGCACCCGAAAGTAGTGAAATCAGCTAGAACATTCCCATACATCCTTCAAATTCAAATTTTTCATGAATTCGAAGCGATCATTGGCATCAGTCACAACATCTGCCGAATCATAGATATCTTCAAATTCATGAAAATTGTTCGATGTCGTGGTTGCGTTTGATGTTGTTGTAGTGGTAGATGTTGTTGGCTCTGCCGAACTACATCCTGCAAACAACAATTCCAAATCTTCTGGTATAACTTCTAGAGATGAAAATAAAAGGGAATATTAAAAATGATGGTTTGTATGTACCAAGGGCCGGACTAAACCTCGCCTAACATGGATCCTGAATTCCAGATTATACCCAACAACTAAACGGATCTTTTCCTTAAGAAATTAAATCCCCCCTCGCCACACATTGTTTCTACTTACCCACTCCAAGGTCCGGCAAGGTTCTACTTGAAGCCGTTTCAAGCGTGATGTTTAATGCATCGACGTTCCTTTCGACCTCATCCATCAACCGAGCCCGCTTCTTATAAAAAATTCCCGTGTGTTTCGAACGCTTAGACATGATGGTTTATTCTAAAATAGATTTAAGTATAATTTATTAATAAATACGAGAATGCAGCAAACCGAACTTACCGCATTAGAAAATGGAACATAATTAAACTGTCAAAACACACGGTGAAAACAACTTCTTCGTGAACAAGAATCAAGCTAAGACTAGAAGAAGCAGCACAAAGTGAGTTCACACGAGAAAATAACAAAAAACCAAGCAAATCATGGAGTAAGAACAAATGTAATCGCGCGACAAAGCAGAACTTGGACCAAAATGGTAAAAAATATCGCGGAGGTAGGGAGACCACGCAAACAATAAGACCCCAAATTTTGAATGATTCAGGCCGAGGGGTATGAGGATGCTTGAGGAAGCAAGGAGAAACGCGCTGCGATGAGAGTTCGCATTCTGTTTTACACGCGCGCTTCACTAACACCAATACAAATACCGTGCTTTGACGAGCCGTCTGTGAATGTGTGTGTCTGCTTTCAGCGAGCTCAATAACTTGGAGATGCTCGTCACATCGTGTTGTCTCGCTTACACTACAGCATCGAACCATCGCTCCGTATGTCCCCGCTCCTACGCGTACAAAACCACCAGTACAGCGCGACGCTTTGCCGGAGATGGTTGTGCGCGTTTTGTTTTAAGTCCCGCGCGTAGTGTTTGTGCGCTGATGCGCATTTCGTTCAAAGTCTCGTGCGCTGGTGTGTTATGGTGAAGTGTGAAGGGAACAAACAATGTGCACAGACGCACATGCAGTGCGTGGATCGTCAGGTAAGAATTTGCTGAACAGAGGCAACGCAGATTGTCGCCAAGTTTCCCGCAGCCTGGCTCGACCCGGTACATTACGGTACGACGCCATTCGTGAGCATGAAGGATTCTAAATGTGTTGTGAAAGTGTACGTTATGTTTCAATAAAGTGTTGAATGTTATAAAAAATGACCGTGTTTGTGTTTGTTGTTAGAATAAGTGCGTATTTGCGATCGTGGCAAATGCATGACAGAAAACGAGAAACGAAAGAAACAAATATCTTCGGATGTGTTGGTAGCATGACTGGAAAGAACACGAACACATTGACAACAGCAGAGCGCACCGTGCGTTACGGGCGGGGAGGGGGAGGGCACGCACGATGGTGTAACCCATTGGTCGAAGAGACACTGTATTTCGCTAGCGTCACTCAAATCACTCAAAAAATACACTCATTTTGCCGGACGGGAGTAGCATGACTGGAAAGAACACGAACACATTGACAACTGCAGAGCGCACCGTACATCCCGGGTGGGGAGGGGGAGGGCTCGCGCGAGGTGTAACTCATTCCTCCAAGAGTAACTGCTAACGGGGGATGGTACTCAAATCACTCAAAAAATACACTCATTTTGACAGACGGGCGGGGATGGTACTCAAATCACTCAAAAAATACACTCATTTTGACAGACGGGTTGTCTCACCGTGAGTGATGGTGTTCTCGGTAAATCTTAGTGTTTCAGAACGCCCGCTTAGCAAAATGTCGCGCGACATGCATGTTTCAAATCGATGCTTGTTAACATTTTATTTCAAGCATCCTGAGTGACCCAGCGTGAGTGCTGAGCGCACCTCCCCTCATTCTCAATGCCGCGTTTTTGGTTAATCCTCGCTCCCACCCTTTCTTTCCTACTCATCAACGTACCCACCATTCCCGCGAGCGTAGGCCGACCAAAAAATTCCAGGAAATTCCTACAGTAAGTGTGCAGTTTTTTATTCACAGTACTGTTTGGCAAAATATAAATTCTTGATGGCGCGTACTGGCGATCAAATCGTTAGCTGCTTGATCCACCGATGGTACGTGCTGTTGGAAGAGAAACACTTGCTGTTTGATGCGTTTGCCTGAGGAATGAAAGATATATTGAGCATTAGAATGGTAAACAAAACTAGTATTATTTAAAACTTACCGATCACGAAGATATTTTAAATTAAACGGCGACTCTGTATGCCCTATCCATCTGCTTTGATCTGTTATCAGGAGCTTTGGTAATGAAATAGCTACGTGTGATGGAAAATAATAGAAGATTAAACAAACATTGAAAGCAGTACGATTGTTAGAACACAAACATCATTTAGAAGATTCTTCTTCTTATGCATGCACTTACCCGTAGATCATGTAACAAAACAAACTGCATTTACGCCTGCGTTGACATCTTTCACGATTAACTTAACCACTTTTCTATTATCATTTCATAATTTTCGCTGCATCTTCCGGCACCGATCCTTCCAAAATGAAATTTGCATTCGTTCTGGCAATGAGTTTCGAACGATCACAACACAGCGCGAGAGTGAAGAATACAAAGTAAATGGCACTATGTACAAGTGTTGATCATATGGTCAAAATAGAGTATAATGGAATTTATTTTACTTCAAATGAATTTAATTTATTCTGATTTACATTTCAACAATTGTTATCAGCCTAGTTGTGACCGTTTAAAATTTTGATGAAGTGAAAACATCATTACCAGATAAATGAAACGATAATCGACGCTTTTTGACCATATCGAATTATGATCGTCTTTACACATAGTGTCATCTCTTGCGCTTCAGGGTCTCACGCTCAGAGCAAAAATTCTCCCATCTTCGCAACGGTGGGTGCGTTCAGCTTTGGAGGGCGGGAGGAGTGCGAGTGTGTGTCTCATGCACACAGCGAAATTTTGGTCAACACCTCGATGGTGGGAGCGTTTTTCCATGGGATGGGGTAGTGGAGTACGAGTGTGTCGCATGATTCCTTCAAAACTAAGGCCAGGGGTAGCGAGAGGCATTAAAATGAGTTACTCTTTGCCAAGCGGGCGTGCTGCGTTTGGTGGTATATGTGATCCAGTGTATGGTGAGTGGCTTCGTGGTGCGCTATGGGGTGATAAAATGAATGTTTGAGTTCGTGTTGCGCTATGTGATGATGAAATGAATGTTTCCGTAGCAATAGACGATGCGCAATCTCAAATTGCGCATATATTTAACTGTCAAACGGCCCGATTTGATATATTTATCTGTCAAAAAATATTTATATATCTCGGACATATAAATCTCGAAAATGTATGCGCAATCTTAGCGCAATCTTGGAATAATACGTTTGTTTAGATATAGCGGTAGGTATTGAAACGAAAAAATATGAGATGAGCGTTGATTTTTGAGCCAAAAATCTAATTATATTTTGATTTCAGCCATGAAGAACAAATCGCCGAACGTGCCGAATCGCCGGAACTATGTAAAATTGGTTAACATATAATCATTCTGTTTTTTATACCGGTGTTTTTGTAGTGGAAGCAATGCTTGGGTGTTTTTTGCAGCTTTATTTTTCCTTAAATGATATATGTTCAGTGTTTGTGATTTGTGTATACGGTTTTACTCAGGAAATTTAGAAATATGGGCAATGATTGCATAATTATTCAATTTCGATTATTTTCCGGCTTGGAAAAAACATCACCTCTGCTGCTTCTCCAGCTACGGGTGATTTTTTTAAACGAAAGCTGCTTTGCAGTTTGTTCAAAAAATTTGTAAAAATTGTAGATAGTAAAAAAGTCAAATTATAAAAATTGTTAAAAGTTTAAATAGTAAAAATAGTAAATTGTAACAATTGTAAATTGTAAAAATTGAACTAATTTAATGTACCTAGCTAGTCTTTATTTTTACAGGAATAAACCATTGAACTGAAATGTTTTATTTGTACATTGCAGCTCTTTGAGAACTGACCTGGCTGTACCATGGAATGTTATGTTTCTTATTAGTCCGCATACACTAATAATGATTTGGAATCCTGTAATGTAGGTTATGCGGTTTTGGTCTTCTTCCAAAAGGAAATCTTTCTTCTAATTCGGAATACCAACTATTCCTTCTGGCCCTGCTTTCCTACACCATTGTTGCTGCAACCTCTACCCCAACTGCTACAATGGAAGCTATTGCTGTTGCCGCTGCGATTAAAAAAATGTTTCTCATTTTTACAGGAACGTTTATGTATATTTAAATATTAAATATTACAGCTCTTTCGAGTTAGAGGACTAATAATGGAAGAAAACTGCTGCATCTTCCGGGCCATCAAAATAACAACGGGGTCATGGGGATGGTGAATGATAAGTAATAGAGCCGACATTAATCTTTTTTTTATTATTGATTTGCTTCCAGAACGTTGAGAAAAGCCTTCGGCTAATTGCCGAGGTGGAGAGACGGCCTGCTTTATGGCAAAAGCGGACTGAATTTATAAAAAAAGGTATTCGGCGAAGGGATGCGTGGACCGAGATTGGTGGACTCTTGGACCTCACCGTCGAAGAGGCGAGCTACCAGTGGAGGAAGCTGCTGACCAGCTACCGGACTTACAAGTCCAAGCTGCGTAAAAGTCAGCAAAGCGGAGCAGGTACTAATCAAATTTAAAATAATATGAAAGTGTTCAATGACATAATTTTATCATTCGTAGCGGCTGAGGACGTTTTCCAGCCAAGATGGTTCGCCTTCGACGCGATGAGGTTCCTCGATGATACCATGAAGCACGGCACGCATCTCGATACGGTAAATTGTTTTTTTTTTTTATTTATCTGTAAATTTTATATTTCACTGCGAGTTAAGGGCGGTCCTGTGGCACAGCAACAACATGCCCGTCATGGGTTGAAGCCTCATATGGACCGTTCCCGAATAGCAAGGACTCCCAGCTGCGTTGTACTGAATTAAGCATTAAAAGTCTGTCGGCATGTTCGCGTAGGACGTTTACGCCAATGTTTTTAAATTTGATAAGCTCCGTAGCGCGTTACTATCAAATTTTATTTCATACGGTATTTTGTTTTGCTCAACCCGTGAAGCTTTTGTGGAATGAGTATAACAAAAAAGTTGTATTAGTACTTCTGTTGCTAGTTCATATTTCATTATACTCACAAAGGAATTCATTTTTGAAAAAAAAACCAACTAGCATAGAACAACTGATTGAGCGTTCAAAACAAACAATTCTTAATACAGGAGCCTGAATCATACGTGTAGGAAACTACAATACACATGTGTTGATGTGGTGTTTCTAAAACGATCGCAAAGAAATCGTTTTATCTGAATAACTTGCCAAGCGTGATTCACGTTGAACCATTCTTTCATCTAAACAATGGTGGGTGGACAATTCATAGGTACAAGTAAATATATAAATAAATAAATAAATAAGTGTACTAGCGACGATGTGGGTTAGCATATTATTCATATAATGTGTAATTGCATATAATCTACGCACATTCTACGATTTAATAACTACTAATCAGCTTAATAAATGGCACATACAAAGAGTTGTATTGTTTTAATGATTAAGTTGATTATTATACTTAAGATCATGTGCAATGTAATAACGTATATTCAACAAGTCGTTTGGCTTGCGACAGGGTATGCCTTGTAGTCCGCTTATTGTAGCTGGAGCTCTCTCGCCTTCAACAAAACGCCCATTGACGACCCTGTCAAAAGATGAAGGGCGAGTGTATGTATTGCGTGAAGCACTCTGTCGAAGAAAAGTAGACGAGAAAAAGTATGCGCCAAATGTAGTGAGAATGAACACATTGAGGAGTGCAAGGACCAGAAATGCGTATCTTGTGGAGGAGATCACCATACACTTGACAAACAATGTCCAGTGTTTGTGGATGAGATGGAGATACAAAAATAAAAACAGTAAATAAAATAACATACGGAGAGGCAAGAAAAATACGCAGATCACAATGCCCGAGTATTCCAAGAATATTCACTAACGGACAAACATACGCTCAAAAAACAAAAATAACAGATAACAAAGAAAATAGAAGCCAAACAGAAAGTAGTAAAAAAACATATTCAAAAAAAATAATGATTCAAAACACAACATATACAGAAAATAACAAAAATAATGAAAATATAAAAGAAAACAAAACACAAGAAAAAACACAAAAAGAAAATAACACAACAGAAGAAACAGTAAACACTAACAATACAGAAAAAACCATTCACATCAGTGAAACTAGACTATCAATGAACACGCCTATAGACGTGGCACAACTAGATTTAGAACAAATTTTAATACAACATGAAAACGGTGAACTAATCCCACTGCAACATGACAAAAAATAATAGAAAAAATAAGATTAAACAAATGTAAAAAGAACGAAAAAAAAAACAAAATATAAGTTGATATCCCTTTTCTCCATAAAAAAAAACAATATAAAAAAACAATATAAAAAAAACAATAGTAAAAAAAATCAAAATAATCAATTAAATGAATAACTTAAATATCCTACAAGCAAACGTACAAAGCTATAGAAAAAAACAAAGATGAAATAGAACACATAATGTTGTAACCGTTGTAGGGTTCCGCCGAACTGTCAGCCAAGCGCATCGCAGATAGGACAAAAAATAGTTTAAATAGGGAACGAACGGCAGTTTCTGCCCCTTTCAGTAAAACGAATTCACCGAGAGAGCAAGCCACAAAACGCCTAAAATAAAAACTAATTTTTTGGCACCCCGTCTAAGCCTAAAAAATTCGGTTTCTTTGTTAGTTTCTAACATTCCAAAAAATTAGTGCTAAGCTAATTTTCATCGCGTGTGGTGTTAAAGTATATCGGTGAAGTGATACTGCGCTGCGATACCCAATTCTCGCGATCGCGATTGTTCCCGTGTGGTGGTATAGGAGAGCTGTAGTGCGGTGAAAGGTGAAATGGAGCAGGCGAAAGATTCGTGCAAAGTCGGGCAGGATTGCAACTCTACCCCCGTAATGAGCCCGACAATGGGACGTGATGGCGCTCGGTCCATTGCAGCGTCAACGAGCCCCATCCTAGAGCAGGAATCGGCGGTATCCCGGTGGTAGCGGGCACGAGCCAGTCTGTATCAGAAGGGCAGGTGCGAGGCAAGACAACGTCGGATACTAGCTCCAGAGCGCCAGGATTAACCGCTGGTAGCTTTGATGGTGAATCCTACCGAAGCCACGTAGGCGGAACAAGGGACGACAAACGAGTGGAAGGTGAAATCGTTCGTATGCCAGCGCACGAACGACGACAGCGAGTAGCGGAGATTGAACGTGAGCTCATCGCACTTCGCGAAATGTGTCAACTCGAAAAGATGGAAGAATGGTGCCGGGAAACGGATCGTTTGGGAGCACCGTCGTTAAATCCGCTTGAGTACGAGGATCGAGCCGCGTTCGAAGAATGGATCCGCGGGATGGAAAGTTCTATGAGGCAGACCGAACGTAGAGTAAATGGCGTCACCAGAGGTCAAGATCCTCGGGAACATCAAAGTAATCATGGCGCGCGAGTTACTTATACGGATGGCGAAGGGACGAGGCGTCTTGCGCGAGCGCCTTGTGACAAATCTGCGCCACTCAATAAAGGGTACGATGAACATGTGGCTTATAATGAACGCGTAGCCCTAAATGAACATGCGTTGCAAAATGAACGAGTGAACTACAATGAGCGCCTGGCGTATGGTGAGAGCGCAGCGTACCCGTCCGGCAAAATGAGTGTATTTTTTGAGTGATTTGAGTGACGCTGTCGAAATACAGTGTCCCTTCGACCAATGATTTACCCACTCACGCGAGCCCTCCCCCACCCCACCCGCAACGCACGGTGAGCTCTGCAGTTGTCAATGTGTTCGTGTTCTTTCGAGCCGCATGCTAAGGTAATAGTGTGCGTGTCATTTTTACACATCCATTTTTTATTAGGCTGACAGCGCATCATTCACAAAACCTGCTTCAAAACGTTTACAACAGCATTAGGACAGTGTTATAAATCGATATATGTTACAGTTTACAGGGTATTACTGAAATAAAAAGATAGAAAGTGTAAGTAATTGTGATAAAAAGTTAAACAACCATAAAATTAATACCTTTTTGTGTTTATGTGCAGCAAAAACATCATGTCTTCACCGGGGAACGAAGCGCGTCTAGTTGAAGGAGACCGGGATGAACTGTTGTTTTGTTTAGGCCGGATCCCGGCTTGTATAGACAACTAGCCACGGCATCTGCTTCATCAACGGTGTCGGCTGCATTCGGTGGTAGTGTTGCTCTTGTGACACGGCCAACCGGAACAGAGCAACGCAACGATGGACAACAGCCGAGTACGGCTGCAAGTCCAACGGTGCAAGCGACTGCTGGTGGTTGTGATACGGTTGTGACACTGCCGTTTGAAATCGTCCGACGCCTTGGTGAGCAGCAACCGACTTCAGTAGCATATTCGCCGTTGCAAGTAGGTGCTGGTGGTGGTGTTGCTGTTGTGACACTGCCGTCCGGAACTGTTCGACGCATTGGGGACCAGCAGCCGAGTTCAGTTGTATATTCTCCGATGCAAGCGGTTTCTGGTGGTGGCGTTGCTACTGTGACACGGCCACCCGGTATCGCTCAACGCAACGACGGACAACAGCCGAGTTCGGCTGCACGTTCAACGGTGCAAGCGGCTGCTGGTGGTCGTGTTGCTACTGTGATGCGGCCGCCCGGTACCGTTCGACGCATCGACGGACAACAGCCGAGTTCAGCTGCACGTTCAACGGTGCAAGCGGCTTCTGGTGGTGGCGTTGCTGTTGGGGCACGGCCGCCCGGAATCGCTCGACACATCGGTGATCTGCAGCCGAGTTCAGCTGCCTATTCGTCGTTGCAAGCGGCTGCCGGTGGAAGTGTTGTTGTTGGTGCACGGCCGCCCGGTACAGTTCGACGCATCGACGGACAACAGCCGAGTTCAGCTGCACGTTCAACGGTGCAAGCGGCTGCTGGTGGTCGTGTTGCTACTGTGATGCGGCCGCCCGGTACCGTTCGACGCATCGACGGACAACAGCCGAGTTCAGCTGCACGTTCAACGGTGCAAGCGGCTTCTGGTGGTGGCGTTGCCGTTTGGGGCACGGCCGCCCGGAATCGCTCGACACATCGGTTATCTGCAGCCGAGTTCAGCTGCCTATTCGTCGTTGCAAGCGGCTGCCGGTAGAAGTGTTGTTGTTGGTGCACGGCCGCCCGGAACCGTTCGACGCATCGACGGACAACAGCCGAGTTCAGCTGTCCATTCGTCGTTGCAAGCGGCTTCCGGTGGTGGCGTTGCTGTTGGGGCACGGCCGCCCGGAATCGCTCGGCGCAACGACGGACAACAGCCGAGTTCAGCTGCACGTTCAACGGTGCAAGCGGTTTCTGGTGGTGGTGTTGCTAGTGTGACACAGCCACCCGGTATCGCTCGGCGCATCGGGGAGCTGCAGCCGAGCTCAACTGCCCATTCGTCGTTGCAAGCGGCGGCTTCCGGTGGTGATGATGCAGTTGTGGCACAGCTGCTCGACTCACTCGTGTCAGATGATATGAGTGTTGATGCGGCTGATTCACAATTGCAAAACACATCGGCTTGTTTTAACGAGAACGAGCCGACGGTGTCTGCTGCACAACCAGAACCGACTGGTATTGTCGGGCGACAGCAACCGTTGGCTTCAGCTGTGCTTTTGCGTGACACAGTTGCAGGGAGTTTGGATTCCCCAAGTATGCCATTGCCCTCCGAGTGCCATGGACATAATTGTTGCGTGCGCTGCCGGAATACGCTCATTAGGTTGGATGCTCGTAACGCACAAATTTTGGTTTATACGATGGACATACTTTCCATCGTACAACCAATGCAAGGAACGCGCAGAAATAATCAGGCCTTTCAACTCACTGTTGTATCGAGCCTTCAAGAGTTCGATGACGTTGAACAAAGATTAGGAGCTGATGAATTTTTTTTCTATTCTTATCTACACAAAATTGATTCTGAGATCGACCGTCAAGATGCTAACAATAGGCTACACCAGGCTATAAATATTTTATTTGAAAAAAAATTCTTTGCTACGTGCAGCTGGGACGGTTCGGCTGGAACAAAAATTCCTTTCGAACGATACATTAATGTATTGCGGCTTATGAAAGCTGTCGCCACTAACCATTTGGGAATCGAAGTGGACATGAATTATGTACATGAATTTTTTAAGCGTAAACTTAAGCATGCACATGAACGCATTAACATGAAAGACGAGCGAAAGAGTGTATGTCATACTAGGCGATGAGAGATGTATTGCTTTTTTTTAAACACGTGTATATACTTTATTATTACCAAATGAGATCAAATTGGAATAGAATAACGAAAAATGTTAATATGCTATGATATTTATTTAATGTTTTTCTGTTTAGTTATGTTTTATCGAACGTGAAAATTAAAAAAAAATACTGTGATCGGGAAATATAAGGGTAAACGTATTTTAGAACTACAAGAAGGAATATTTATGTGATAACTCAGGTTGTGATAATTATGAAAATGTAATGTAATGTAATGTAATGAAACGTTTACTAAAACCTTTTTTTCTATTTTGTTTCATGCAACATAAACATATCGATTTTCAAATATTTATGATTCTAAGACAGTGATAAAATGAACATCGTTAGTACATAGTATTAACATGTGAATAAAAAAGGCCGAAAATAAAACACAAACTTTAACTTCCAATCAAATACATATGCTCGATTTTATTTCTAAAAAATAGTTTAAATTACATTTTACCTCTAATTAGTTAATGTTCTAAGAAATGGAACAAACACTAAACTGCTATTACCTATTTTAATAGCTACTAATTTACACTTTATATCCCTGGGTAAAAATACCATTTCATCGGTACGAAGGTTACATGAATCTTCTTCATATATATCCTTCATAAAAGGTGAAATATAGTACGAGCAGGTTTCGGTTATATAATTGAATGCTCTTCCATTAATTATTATAGTTGAATCTTTTTGTTCTGCGCTACAATATTTAACTATGTAGTTATCATGAGTCAAAAACCAATTGGACTGAAAACCAGGAGAAAGAGTTAATTGTGGATTTATGTGCAATGCTACTCCATTAGTTTTGGTTTTCAAAAATGGAAAAGAGAGATTTGTTCTATTTGATGACGCAGTACTTGGTTTTTGCTCCGATATCCTATTTGCAGCCTGCACCAAAACCTTATGACCGTTTCGAAGACAGTTCTTAACATGCTGGAGCTTACTTTCAAAGGGATAAGATGAAATGGTGTAAAGCGGGCCGAATTTGTCTACATCATCATACACATGCAACAAACTATGTATATTGCTGGTGATGCAATGTTCCCCGTAGATAACACCATAGTCTAAAACGAACTCTTTTAGCAAGCATTTCGCCTCAAGCCAATCATTCTTATACACTTCGGATGATAACAATGTTACCGCACAGTAATATTTCATAAAATGGTCATACTGTACATCTGTTAATACATCCTTCAAAACGATAAAACTCGCGTAATGTAGAAACATTTGGAACTCACTAGCTTTCCACAATCCAATGTCTTCAACAGAACGGAGTTTGCGATGAAACTCTAAAGGAAGTTCCACCTCCTTCAGCAAAGCATCAATCTTGCTTATTGTGTCTTCAGACCACTTGGCACCCCCTCCTAATTTGCCTGATTTCCATCCTTTCAGCATTGTTCTTGTTACGCCGTAGTCAAAGAGGTGCAAACGATCTGCTATAATAATCTGCTTTATGATGTCAAAGTTCTTAAGATCCATGAGAGGCGTTTTTTCCCGATGATGTGCTCCGTAATTTGATTGGACGAAATCTTCATGCGTTCTTGCTGGATGATCCATTCCCGGGAAACATGTAACTCGGTGTGCGCTGTGATATTTTCCTTGCACCGTACATTTTTGGCAACCATGTGTGTGGTTGAAGTAAACTGAACCTGTAGGAATATTTAAAAATATGTATTAATACACCTCATGAGTAAATAAGTTTCAAAAGCCTACGTTTTTTCAATAGAAGAGAAAGCAAATGTATCATTAAATTTAAGAAGATTTTTATAATTTACCTTTTATGAATGCTCGTGCTGGTGAGTCCGCGATGAAAGCTCTAACGTGTATTTCGATTGGCTTATTGGCTATTACAATGCCATTATCCATCAACCCATTTAGCTCGTCGACTAGCGGACGCAGATATTCCTCAACACTCTTTGGTTTCGATTCACCAAAAAAGTTGCCAACCATCAATACTGGAACTTCCGGCATTTCTTGAATGCTCATTAATATGGGCCAAAACTGTTTTCGAGTGCTCTTGTGCAGTGGAAGTTCATCAATCGAAAAGTTCAACGAAAATTTGCTGACTCTTGGTGGTACATCGCTGTAAAGATACAAAATACAGAAAATAAAACATATAATATTAGTAAAAATTTACCATCGTATTTAAGACTATTTCTTTCTTACCGAAAGTGATCCTTGAGGACCGATCGTACCCCAGGGAACCTAAATTCTCCCCCTGCTATAGGGTACGTTTCTTTTCCACATTGCCTTGTCTTAAGCAACGTGCGAGCATCTTTCGGCAGTTGGTAGTCCGTTTTTTTACGTAAAATTTCTAATAGTCCATTTAGCGCTTGATGTGTTTGGTATGTTTTTAATGCCCAATTTCGAATAAGCTCATCAAATGGTTCCTCCTCGTGTTGAGACTCTTGTGTACTGTGTATAGTTTCCTCAGCTTCATCGTAATCTTCGTTGACCTCTTCATATACTTCCATATCGTCGAATGCATCGATAGTAACCCAATCACTCACGTATTCTTCTTGCAAGATGTATTCATCAAATGGACAAGGATGGTTCTCTGCAATGAATAAATAAAAAAAAGTATTATAAATGTGTTTAATTTGCATTGGTCACTAATTAAAATTTTTATTTTTGCACTTACCACAATGCGGGTGTTCACTGAACTCTACATTTGACGTAGCTGTCTGAATATTACTTGGCCCAGCTTCACTACTCTCTCCAAACAATTCAGCATCAAGCTTTTTATTATTGGCTTCTATGGATCTATACGTGGATCCTGACTTGCGCTTGTCTTTGGCCGACATTGTCGTGATTGAGTGAAATTCACGGCACGTTGAATATTTAAAATATACACTTGTATTATTCTGCACTTGTATTATAACAGTATTGCACAAAATTTATAACTGTACAGAGCACGCATAACAACACCGAGTGAAACGACTGCCCGAATCGTATTGACACAAACAAAAATTGCGCGGGTTTTTATAAGACAGAAAAGAGGTAGGATTTTCTATTTTCTTATGTAACGGACTATTTAGTACCTTTATTTTAAGGTACTTATGTAACAGGATAAACACTAGCAGGTGTAATGTTTAGATATTTACCCATTGAATCCTTGTATAAACCAGGGTAATACTTTGATTTTTAGCAACACCATTATGCAGATACACAGGTAAAGAAAATTATTATTACATTTCTCTTGGGCAATGGCTATTTGATCAAAAGAACAAATTAACAGAACAATCTGAACTCATTGGTTGAACTTCGATTCCATGCCAACTATTGAGTATGTGCTTTTTAGTCGGCACGTTTTTCCATACAAAAAAAATGAAATTTTTCACGGCAGGCCATGAGATTTTTGTGAAATTAAAAAAAACCGGTATTCTGATACAAACTATTGAATTCTGACTGTAGTTCAACGCTTATTCGTAGGCATGCTTTTTAATTGAACACTTGATACTTGGTTGACAGTTCAATTTAAAAGCATGCGTTTGTATGGAAAACAGGGTTTGTTAAATTTCAAATTATTTATTTAAAGTTAACCATATGACTGGTCCAGATCGAAATATTTTTTTTTCTTCTTTTGACTCAACAACCGGTGTCGATCAAGGCCTGGCTGTACCACTTGTCGTGTTGGCTTTCAGTGACTTTTGGATAACCCCCCATAGCAGGATAGTCAGTGTTACGTATGGCGGCACGGTCTATTTGGGGCTTGAACCCATGACGAGCATGTTGTTAAGTCGTACGAGTTGACGACTGTACCACGAGACAGGCTTAATTAATTAATTAATTAATTAAATTATTAATTTAGATTGTAATAATCACGCTCATAATAAAATGTTATCGTTTATGTTGTGTCATAATATAATTTATGCATGCATTGTATGGTGATCTCGCTTGAATTCCTCCAGCCAGGCGGGCATTCATAACCGGGTTTCTAACAAAAGTGTTAACTGTCCTTTACTGCTCTCGTGGGTTCAGCTATACTTGACGATTAATTTTACGATACGATCCGGAGTCTCACGGAATCGATCCCGAACCATGGTTGCAGTAATCAGTAGGTACGTAAAAGTATAAGCATTTCCGACCCGGTGCTTGGGCCTACTTTACCTACTTGTACCTTTCGGGTCGACCCGAACGACTACTGGTCACTTACGGATGACTCTGACCCGGTAAGTTCGGATCGACCCGCTCATCACAAAGCCACGACGTACAGGCCAAGATGTACACGTGCGATCCCGGTTATTGCTGCATCCCGGATTTCGATTGGCGTCCGCAACCCCATAATCTGCATGTCCGGTATGCTAACCACGGCAGCGAAATTAGCTAGCCGCATATTAAACTATATAAACATAAAACACATTATATGTACAACGATATGCCACGATTTTTATTATTTTACCGGTACACAAATGGATAGGCGGGGGAGGGAAATGGAATAACTCGGGTAAATAATAGTAAAAACACTTTTTTCACAAATCTAACATAATATTTGCATATGGCATAATTCTTTTACATTTGCAAAAAGAGCATATACCTCGATGCATGTTGTTGTTATTTACCTTTTTGTTGACTTTGTTAACATGATGTTTACCTCTTTGGCCGAGGTACAAACAGGCATAAATATCACTACAACACTTTGTTTTCCAACACTTTTCATATTTAAATTAACTGTGCACGTCGAAGTAACACTAAACACATTAATGCACTTCACTATAACAAGTTTTTGTACACTTTATCACGCAGAATCAAGGAGATTAAAAACATCAACATTCGAAACGTCAAACTTTGCCACTTTGTATGAAGTCAAATGTGGTAGTAAGAATGAGACAGACTGACCGGCAAAAATTGGGTGCAAATAAAAAACGAGTTCTCCAGCTGAAATAGCCGTCGACGCACGCACACAATCACACACGGCTTGTTCCAATACGCTGGGTTCGTTTTGTGTTAGTGACAAGCGCACTCAAAAAGCAAAGCGCGCTCTCACCGCAGCGCGTTTCTCCTTGCTTCCTCAAGCTTCCTCATACCCCTCGGCCTGAATCACTCAAAATTTGGGGTCTCATTGTTTGCGTGGTACGGTGAGCGCACGGCTTACAGTGAACGCACGACACACGGTGAACACGCGGCACACGGTGAACAAGCGACGTACGAAGAACGCGGCACTTACGGCGAACGCGCGAATTATGATGAACGTGCAACGTACCGTGAACGTGTGCCCTACGGAGAACGCACTACTTGCCCTGGGTATAATGTATTCGACGCGAGAGGATCGGGTATACCACGTACATCAGGACACTTTATGCGCACAAATTACACTGACCCGCACATGACCGCTCACACTAACACACTCGCACAACAAACGCCAGCACTGAACACACTCTTAAACCACAGTCAAATAGCAGCCCGCCAAGGGTTTCCACGAGACTTACCGACGTTTTCGGGGTTTGTCGAAGAGTGGCCGCGTTTTATCGCGACGTATACACGCACTACTATTGCATCCAACTATACCGACGACGACAATTTAGTGCGACTCCAGCACTGCCTCAAAGGTGCTGCATTAGATACCGTCGGACATTTGCTATTGTTTCCAGATGGGTTGAAGGAAGTTATGAGCACTTTGCGAGCTCGCTACGGCCGACCGGACTTGATAGTAGATCGAGCGGTTGAGAGCGTCAAGAAGCTGCCTGCACCTAGGATGGAGAGGCTCGACACGATAGTTGAATTTGGGTTCGCTGTTAAAAGGTTGATTGCGACCGTACAAGTGTCGGGACTGCTCGACTATATGTATGACGTGGTGCTCCTCAAGGAACTGACGAAGAAGTTGCCACCCATGCTATGTATTGAATGGGCACGGCTGAAGAAACGGTCACGTGATGTTAATGTGCTCCAATTTGGGCGGTGGATTGGCGAGTTGGCTGACGATCTGTGCGCGGTCATCGATATGCCCGACAGACTTGAACGAACGGAGAGGAGTGTCCCTCCCCCCCGGAACAGCAATCAGCGATATTTGCCACATCGAACGACGGTCGGGATAAATCAGCATGCAACAGGTCGCCAAGGTAACGCATACTGTAACACAACCGTCGTGCAAGAGGACTGCCTGCCTCATTCGCCGACTAGTGACTCTCTGCTTTTATCGTGCATATTATGTGGGGGTACGTGTGAATCTCTTTGTAAATGTGTGAAATTATTAAGAACGTCGGTAGCAGCGAGAAGGGCCTTTATAAACGAGAGAAAACTCTGCCGCAAGTGCCTGCGATATCACTATGGCAGGTGTCCCGTCACGAACGCGTGCGGCGTCAACGGATGCAACCTCCTTCATCACGCGCTTCTGCACCAGAACGATGGCCTCCCCGGAAGTTCCGAGACGTCAGCACATGAAACAAAAGGTATTCGTATTAATACTCATTCGGGAACTAACGAAAGCGTCTTATTGAAATACGTTCCAGTTGTACTCCACGGACCGAAAGCAAAAATCGAAACTTACGCTTTTCTCGATGACGGTTCCACGTCGACCTTCATGGACCACGAGCTGGTAGACGAACTTGGTTTGAAGGGAACACCACATCCGCTATGCGTCCAATGGACCGGTGACGTCACACGTGAAGAGAAAAATTCTGTTCGTCTAGCGGTACGCATTTCGGGAAAGCAAACTTCGACAGCGATATACGAACTTTCAGCCGTCCGCACAGTTCGCAAACTAGCTCTTCCCAACCAGTCCATGAATGTGTTGCAACTTGTTAAAAGATACGCATATCTGAAGGGTCTGCCCTTGGAGTCTTATGCTAACGCGGAGCCGCGCTTGTTGATTGGCGTAGATAATTGTAGCATGGGACAATCTCTGAGGAGTGTAGAGGGGAGACGTGACGAGCCAATCGCCTCGAAAACCCGCTTGGGTTGGGTGTTGTGGGGACCATGTTCAGTGGCCACCAATACGCCGGGATCTACTCTGCCTTCCTTTCACATATGTGTGTGCAATGAGCCTGACGATGGTCTTACTGCTGCGGTAAAAGAACATTTCGCCCTGGAATCGATCGGCATCGATAAGACAGTGCGCTTAAGAGAATCCAAAGACAACGAACGGGCTCTCACGTTGCTGGAACGGAAGACGAAATTTGACGGCCATCGCTACGAAACCGGCCTCCTTTGGCGATATGACGACATCAAGCTGCCCTGCAACAGATCTGTCGCGTTGAAGCGGTATGTATGCCTACAACGAAAATTAAAAAATGATCCCATTTTAGCAAAGGCAGTACGAGAAAAAATGGCAGATTACAAGGAAAAAGGATACATCAGACGCCTAACCGACGATGAACTGAACGAGAGAAGTAATAAAGATTGGTACCTGCCCATCTTCCCGGTTGTCAATCCTAATAAACCAGGAAAGATTCGAATGGTGTTCGACGCTGCGGCAAAGGTACGTGGGGTTTCTTTAAATTCATTTCTTCTCCCCGGTCCCGACATGTTAGCCGGGCTACTCCCGGTACTCTTCAAGTTCAGAGAATTTCGAGTAGGAATCGTGGGCGACATCCGAGAAATGTTTCATAGAGTGAACATTAGCAAGGAAGACCAACGGAGCCAGATGATATTTTGGGAAGGCGACGATCCATACTCAGATCCGGATGTTTACGTCGTCACCGTGATGACATTTGGAGCGTCATGTTCACCGAGCGCCGCACAATACGTCAAGAATCTTAACGCAGACAGATTTAAAGCCGAATACCCTCGAGCCGTGGAAAGCATAAAAGATGAACATTACGTCGATGACATGTTGGCAAGCGTGGAATCAGAAGAAGAAGCTAGTGAATTAGCAAAAACGGTCCGCTACATCCACGCTTGCGGAGGGTTTGAAATACGTAACTGGGTCTCGAACTCACCGATGGTCGTAGCATCACTACAAGAGACGCCAGGAAATGAAAAGAATGTCAACATGGGAAGCGGTACGACTACTGAGAAGGTGCTAGGAATGTGGTGGGATACTTCGTCGGACGCGTTCACCTTCAGATTATCCCCTAAGTATGATCTCGATCTGCTAATGGGAAAAAAGCCAGCAACGAAGCGTGAGATTCTTCGCACTCAAATGAGTCTATACGACCCGATGGGCCTGCTAGGACACTTTATAATGTTCCTAAAAGTCCTCCTTCAAGAAGTATGGCGCGGCGGATACAGTTGGGATCAGGTACTAGACGGGCAGGTAGAGGAGAAATGGACAACGTGGCTGCGAGTGCTACCTGAGGTCGAAAAAGTATTTATCCCTAGGTGCTACCGATACACTTGTTCAACACGATCTGATGTACAATTGCACGTACTATGCGACGCGAGCGAAAACGGAACAGCCGCAGTAGCCTATCTGCGTTTCGAAGAAGATGGAAAGATCGAATGTGCTCTCGTCGGGTCTAAAACACGCGTTGTACCACTAAGATTCTTATCTATTCCCAGACTCGAGCTACAAGCAGCAGTCATCGGAGCCAGACTAGCTAACACCATTTGTCAGAGCCACAGGATATCTGTAAATCGGACGATCTTCTGGACAGATTCCCGTAATGTGTTAAGCTGGCTACAGTCCGATTCTCGCCGATACCACCAGTTTGTAGCGTTCCGTATTGGCGAACTCCTCGAAATGACAAACGTCGAGCAATGGAGGTGGATCCCGACGAAGCTTAACGTTGCGGACGACGGCACTAAGTGGACTCAAGTCCCGGACCTATCACAGAGCAGTCGATGGCTTCGTGGACCCCCCTTTCTTTGGAAACCGGAGCCAGAGTGGCCAGCAAATGACACACCTGCGAAAGATACGACGGAAGAAATAAGGAAGCAAGTAAGTGTTCACCGCGTTATTGAACAATTCATCCTGTTCGATCGTTTCTCCAGATGGAAGCGCGTCCTACGTTCGATTGGTTTTGTCATCCGCTTCGTCATGAACACACGACGTTGCTTAGCTAAGGACGCCGCAAGAAAGGGACCACTCGTTCAGGAGGAGCTGGCAGAAGCGGAAGCCGCCCTTTATCGAGCCATTCAGCGTAAAACTTATGCGCGTGAGATCGAGTGTCTTCGCAGACCGAGCGGGAAAACTCACCCATGGAAGAAAGCGATTGATAAAAATAGCCCTATCTATAAACTCTCTCCTATAGTCGACAGTCGCGGAGTTCTTAGACTCGGGGGACGGCTTTCCGAGTGCGCAGACATTGGCGAACAAACTCGCACTCCGATCATTCTTCCTGGCAACCACCGCGGTACGTATTTGCTGATGCAGGAGTACCACGAAATATACAAGCACGGCAACCACAGTACTGTGATAAACGAATTGCGGTCGAAATACTACATACCCAGATTACTAGGGGAATACCGTCGAGTAAGAAGATTGTGCCAATGGTGCAAGGTGAAAAACGCGCGTCCGGATCCTCCACGGATGGGAAATATACCTCGACAACGTTTGGCGATTGGTCGGCTATCCTTCTCATTCACAGGTGTGGACTATTTCGGGCCGTTCCTCGTAGCAGTCGGGAGGCGAGTAGAGAAACGTAGGGGCGTGATATTCACCTGCCTAACGACCAGAGCTGTACACCTAGAGATAGCACATTCCCTCAACACAGCGTCGTGCATTATGGCTATCCGTAGGTTTATAGCCAGGCGCGGATCACCGCTAGAGATCATCAGTGACCGAGGGACCAACTTCGTCGGAGCGTCGCGTGAACTGGATGAGGCGCTGAAACTGGTCGACCATGAGAAGCTGATGGTTGAGTTTTGCGGACCGAACCTGAAGTGGACCTTCAACCCGCCGAGAGCCCCACATTTCGGAGGATGCTGGGAGCGGCTCGTTCGTTCAGTAAAAACGGTGCTGGGCAAACTCGACCTGCCACGGCGACCGACAGACGAGGTACTTGGTTCAACATTCACAGAGATAGAGCTCATTCTTAATTCCAGACCGTTGACGTATGTGCCACTGGATAACGAGATGTCCGGACCGATCACCCCAAACCACCTGCTATTAGGGAGTTCGAACGGAAGCAAACCACCTATTCCGCCGTGTGAGGGACCAGCCGCCGTGCAATCGGGTTGGAAAGCTGCTCAACTAAATGCCGATATATTCTGGAGAAAGTGGGTGGCCGAGTACTTACCAACGCTAACTCGTCGGACGAAGTGGTTCCAGCCGGTGCAACCTATCCAGGAAGGGAACATCGTGATCGTAGTCGATAACACCCTCCCTCGCAACTCTTGGCCCAAAGGACGTGTGACCTCTGTCGTACATGCTAAGGACGAGCAAGTTAGGCAGGCCACCGTTGTTACGGGTTGCGGAACGTACGTAAGACCTGCGCACAAAATAGCCGTTTTAGATTTAGAAAAGGAAATGGTACTTACCACAAAACCGCAGACTGTGTTACGGGAATAATCGATCGCGACCACGTTTTCCATAGCGGAAAGTAAACAAGGCTGACAGTTGAAATAGCAGCTAGACGACGATACAAGCGATCTAGATCAAAAGCGTCTCGCTCGGGGGACAATGTTGTAACCGTTGTAGGGTTCCGCCGAACTGTCAGCCAAGCGCATCGCAGATAGGACAAAAAATAGTTTAAATAGGGAACGAACGGCAGTTTCTGCCCCTTTCAGTAAAACGAATTCACCGAGAGAGCAAGCCACAAAACGCCTAAAATAAAAACTAATTTTTTGGCACCCCGCCTAAGCCTAAAAAATTCGGTTTCTTTGTTAGTTTCTAACACATAATAAAAATGGAGAAAATCAACATAGCATGCATCCAAGAAACATGGATAAAAGAAAAAGATAACACAAAAATAACAGGATATAATATTATTACAGAAAACAGAGAAGATGGATATGGCGGAAGCGCAATCATCATAAAAAGGGTATGAAATTTAAACAAATAAAAATAGGAAATAGGATAAAAAACATACAAATAGTAGCAATAGAGTTAATAGAAAGTACTATAAATATCATATCGATATACATGAGCCCAAAAACAACTCTACAAGAAATAACAGAAGTAACACAAGAAATCAACTCAATATTCAACAGAAGAACAGTTATAATGGGAGATTATACATTTTGGGGAGACAAAAAAATCGATAATAAAGGAACTAAATTAATAGAAGAATTTGATTATACAAACTTTTTAATTTTAAAAAATGAAAAAAACACATGCATATCAGAAGATCCAAACAAGAAGGACACTTCAATTGATTTGACCATAATCACACAAGATTTATTTACTAGGATAGAAAAAAATATAATAGAACAACATGTAGGAAGCAGCAAACACAGGATCATAAAAGCATGCATAAAAGAAAAGACTAAGAAAAAACAAAGAACACAACTGAACAAGGGAAAAGTAATTAAAAACTTGCAAAACCTTAAAATAGCTAAGATTTCAACAATTAACCAAATAACAAAAAAAATAGAAACAATAATTAAACAAAATATAACCAAGGTTAATTATGAGCCTAAGTCGTAGTGGAATAAAGATATTAAAACGGCACTAAAAAACAGAAATACAGCAAGAAAAATATACAACAATACAAAAAATATAAAAGATGCCATAGAGTACAAAAAAATGAAGCAGTACTAAAAAGAAAAATAAAATTTAATATAAAAGAATTCTACAAAAACTCAATAGAAAAAAAAACAAAAACACCACGACAAAGGAACTATGGAGGCTAGTTAAAAAGTTAGATGGTAAGGAAGAAATTATAAGAGAAGAAAATATAATTCATAACAACGAAGAATCGGCGAGAGAACTTCTCAGAAAAACATATGGGAAAAATGAAAAAATAGATATTGAATCAATAAACATACCTGAATTCATAAACGAAAACAAGCTAATAGACGAAGAAGAGTGGGAAAAAATTATAACCAAAAAGAAAAAATCAGCTCCCGGAGTAGACAAAATAACATACGAAATGCTGAAAAACATTAACCCAGAAACATCTAAAATTATAAGGTACGAAATAAACGAGATGTGGGAAAAAGGAAAAATAAAAAAGAGCTAAAAAGAATAAAAACTATAGGCATACAAAAACCAAACAGGGACAAAACAAGGGTAGAAAATTACAGATTCATATCATTAATCAAAACAATCATGAAGGTAGGCAATTCGGCAGTCCTAAAAAAATAGATAAACACTGTGCAATAAACAAAATACTACCAGACAGATCCTTTGGGTTCAGAAAAAATAAATCAACACAAATGTGCGCAAACTATTTGTTAAACTGGATACAAAAAAAGAAAAAACAAAAAAGAAAAATAGGTATTATCTTTGCAGATCTCGAAAACGCATATAATAACGCATATAATAAGCGCATCGCAGATAGGACAAAAAATAGTTTAAATAGGGAACGAACGGCAGTTTCTGCCCCTTTCAGTAAAACGAATTCACCGAGAGAGCAAGCCACAAAACGCCTAAAATAAAAACTAATTTTTTGGCACCCCGCCTAAGCCTAAAAAATTCGGTTTCTTTGTTAGTTTCTAACACATAATAAAAATGGAGAAAATCAACATAGCATGCATCCAAGAAACATGGATAAAAGAAAAAGATAACACAAAAATAACAGGATATAATATTATTACAGAAAACAGAGAAGATGGATATGGCGGAAGCGCAATCATCATAAAAAAGGGTATGAAATTTAAACAAATAAAAATAGGAAATAGGATAAAAAACATACAAATAGTAGCAATAGAGTTAATAGAAAGTACTATAAATATCATATCGATATACATGAGCCCAAAAACAACTCTACAAGAAATAACAGAAGTAACACAAGAAATCAACTCAATATTCAACAGAAGAACAGTTATAATGGGAGATTATACATTTTGGGGAGACAAAAAAATCGATAATAAAGGAACTAAATTAATAGAAGAATTTGATTATACAAACTTTTTAATTTTAAAAAACTGAAAAAAACACATGCATATCAGAAGATCCAAACAAGAAGGACACTTCAATTGATTTGACCATAATCACACAAGATTTATTTACTAGGATAGAAAAAAATATAATAGAACAACATGTAGGAAGCAGCAAACACAGGATCATAAAAGCATGCATAAAAGAAAAGACTAAGAAAAAACAAAGAACACAACTGAACAAGGGAAAAGTAATTAAAAACTTGCAAAACCTTAAAATAGCTAAGATTTCAACAATTAACCAAATAACAAAAAAAATAGAAACAATAATTAAACAAAATATAACCAAGGTTAATTATGAGCCTAAGTCGTAGTGGAATAAAGATATTAAAACGGCACTAAAAAACAGAAATACAGCAAGAAAAATATACAACAATACAAAAAATATAAAAGATGCCATAGAGTACAAAAAAAATGAAGCAGTACTAAAAAGAAAAATAAAATTTAATATAAAAGAATTCTACAAAAACTCAATAGAAAAAAAAACAAAAACACCACGACAAAGGAACTATGGAGGCTAGTTAAAAAGTTAGATGGTAAGGAAGAAATTATAAGAGAAGAAAATATAATTCATAACAACGAAGAATCGGCGAGAGAACTTCTCAGAAAAACATATGGGAAAAATGAAAAAATAGATATTGAATCAATAAACATACCTGAATTCATAAACGAAAACAAGCTAATAGACGAAGAAGAGTGGGAAAAAATTATAACCAAAAAGAAAAAATCAGCTCCCGGAGTAGACAAAATAACATACGAAATGCTGAAAAACATTAACCCAGAAACATCTAAAATTATAAGGTACGAAATAAACGAGATGTGGGAAAAAGGAAAAATAAAAAAAGAGCTAAAAAGAATAAAAACTATAGGCATACAAAAACCAAACAGGGACAAAACAAGGGTAGAAAATTACAGATTCATATCATTAATCAAAACAATCATGAAGGTAGGCAATTCGGCAGTCCTAAAAAAATAGATAAACACTGTGCAATAAACAAAATACTACCAGACAGATCCTTTGGGTTCAGAAAAATAAATCAACACAAATGTGCGCAAACTATTTGTTAAACTGGATACAAAAAAAGAAAAAAACAAAAAGAAAAATAGGTATTATCTTTGCAGATCTCGAAAACGCATATAATAACGTAAAACTAAAAATACTGATAGAAGAACTCGTCAAGACAAACATGAATAGCCAAATAATAACCTGGATTAGTCAATTTAAAAAAAAACCATAGAATTAGAATGTAATAAAAAAATAATCAAAAAACTAGTCAGTGATGGACTGCCACAGGGTGACGTGATGTCCCCAACATTATTTAATATTTATACAAGAAAAATACATAATAGGATAAACAAAATACCAAAGATTAGACAAATACAGTACGCGGATGATTTTGCTATAGTGGCTGCAGATAAAAAATATAACACTATTAAATAGAACACTCCAAAGAGGTATAATAGAATTCCATGGGGCAATAAGCGAACTAAAATTAGAAATGAACATAAACAAAACAAAAATGATGATAATGGGCAAAACAAAACAGAAAGTCAGATTAAAAATAAATAACATAGAAATAGAAAACGTAACGGCATACAAATATCTGGGAATAACTATAGACAAACAACTTAACTTCAAAAAACATATTGAGGATATAAAAAATAAGGCAAGAGACAGATTATATGTCTTCAAAGTGCTGTGTGGAAAAATCGAGGATTAGGAACAGATAAAGCAAGGAATATATATAGAGCTACAATCCGCAGTATACTCGAGAACGCATCGTCGATTACAAAAAATGCAAAAAACAACACCAGAAAGAAAATAAGTACTATAGCCAATACGGCCCTAAGGAAAATATCAGGATGTACCAAAACAACCCCGATTAATTCGCTGCATGCCATAAAAGCAGAAATCCCACTAGAAATAAGGTGTAAATATATAGCAAACAAAGAAATGACCAAAGCTTACACAGTTAGCCCCATAATAAGAGAACAACTGTTGAATGCAGTACGAAACAACACAAACAAGAAAACATTAACAGCACAACAACAATTATTTAAAGAGAACAGAATTACCATACAAAACATAGCCATAAGTAAATAAACGACATAGAACATAACGTAAGCATAAATACCAGCATAAAAAACAAGATAGAAGAGAAGAAAAATAGGAATAACCAAGTAACGAAACAAATAGTATTAGAGAACATAAATGAACAAATGAAAAAAAGAAACAACATATTTACAGATGGAAGTAAACAACAAGAAAAAAACGGAATAGGAATATACATACAGAAAGGACAAGAAAACTGGTATCATAGCATTAAAGCAAATAACGAAGCTTGCATAGCAAGCATAGAACTGACAGCAATTGAAATAGCTATGAAAATGGCAGAAGAACTAAAGATGGAGAGACCAACAATATACACGGATAGTTTAACAAGCTGTGATATCCTGAAAAAAGCCAAAGATGAGGAAGAAATTGAAGAAACGATATACAATATAATAGGAATAGGAAATAGATTAAAAGCAAAAATATGGTGGATACCCGCACATGTAGGAATAGATGGAAACGAATGTGCGGATAGATTAGCCAAAGAAGGAACAATCTCAAATATAACAACAGAAAACAAAATAAGATTGGTAGATGCGTATGAAAGATACAAAATAGAAATGATAAAGAAAACAAAATCTGGTACGAGGAACAATGTCAAAACAAAGGAGAAAAATTCCAGGTATTTCAAAAAAAAATTGAAATGATACCGTGGGAAAAAGATATTGACATAAACCCGGAAGAAGTGAGAACAATAAACAAATTGTTAACAGGACACGACCTGTCACCATTTTGGCTGGCCAAAATGAAATTAGTAGAATCAGGAGTGTGCCAAATATGCCAAACACAAAATACAGGGCGGCATATGGTTTTTAACTGCAAAACATACGAAACAAATAGAGGAGACATAACATTTGATAGATTAAAAGAAAGATGGAAACAAAAATCAGGATATGAAATTAAAAAAATTCATGAAGGAAAATCAAATAGAAATTTAAAAAATACAAACAAAATAGCATAGAAAGACAAAAATGAAGGCAAGAAAAAAAAAACAAAAAAACATAAAAAAAACCAAATGACAACTGTCAGGTTAAAATATAGAGTGGGTAAATACATCCTCACTCACCGAAGAAGAAGAAGAAGAAGAAGAAGAAGAAGAAGAAAATTATGGAGATATATTGTTGTCATAATAACCGTTTTAGCATCTTCTGGCTCTAGCAGAATCGGGCTTTTATAAATGCGGAAACGGTTGGCTAAAATCCCGAACACATTTTCAACGATCATTCGAGCACGAGAGTGATGTTTGTTGAAAACGCTTTCAATTGTCCCTTCCGCATGCATGCCTCCAAATGGTCGAATGCAGTACCTGGTAAAAGCAAACGCTTTATCGCCTAAAAGAAAGTAATGTACTCGCATTGCATATGGAACTCGCAGTGGTTCAGGTTCCGGAACGTTCAAACTGTTGTTTTCCTGCCTCTGGTACAAGCGTGTGTTTTTAAACACACCTCCGTCAGATATTCCACCTTTTCCTCCAATAACTGCATGTAAAAAGCTGTAATCGGCATCTACTACCGCAAGTAATACAATGCTGAAATAATGTTGATAGTTGTAATACTCTGATCCACTATTACTAGGCTTTTCCACTTGTACGTGTTTGCCATCAATGGACCCAATTGCATGCGGAAAATTCCACCTTTGTTCAATTTTTTTTTTATTTCTCCTTCCATTCTTCTGCTGTGGACGGCATCTGAAATGATAATAACACATACAAAGATAAATTAATTATATATTTCATAAATTTAACTCATATGTATTGCTCGTCGTTGGATATAAATGCAACCTTATTTATTTTGCAACTTTTTGATTATGCTATCTCATTATTTTTTATCTCTCTTTTCAGTTCGATGACGACCTAGAACAACACACCTCCACCCAAGCCCACCCAATCCCTTCTTGTTCCTATTCCTCAATTCCGCCGCAACCAACAATCCCAGCACCAACAATCCCAGCACCAACAACTCCAGCACCAACTCCAGCACCAACCACAGCACCAACCACAGCACCAACCCCAGCACAAACCCCAGCACCGACCCCAGCACCAATCCGAGGACCAACAACTCCAGCACCAACCCCAGCACCAACCCCAGCACCGACCCCAGCACCAAGCCCAGCACCCACCCCAGCGATGGAAATTATTTCTCCATGTTTGGCCAGTGGGTGGGGGCATGGTTAAACCATTTACCCCCCGAGCAACAGAACGATGCCACAAATCGTTTGCGGCAGACGATGCTGGGGTGGGATCTCTAATATAATAAAAAATAATAAAAATATTTACAAAAACATACCTTTACATAGCTCCGCAAATGTTTATGTTTCAACAGGCACACACATTCTTCACAATTTTGGCAATCGACGATTTAGAAACCTAAAATTATACAATACTCATTAAAATCCAAACATGTCATT
Organism: Anopheles merus; assembly: GCF_017562075.2. Classification (NCBI taxonomy): domain Eukaryota; kingdom Metazoa; phylum Arthropoda; class Insecta; order Diptera; family Culicidae; genus Anopheles; species Anopheles merus. The sequence continues at coordinate 4,511 of NW_024427723.1, read as the reverse complement.
TTAATTCATTCAACATTCGGCTCTTGCATCGTTTTCGATTGCTGACTTCTCTTCACTTGCTTTTGTCCGAAAAAGTTTTATCAGTCCTGCGTACGGGGAGACGGTTTGAATGAGATTCGATGTTGCCACGGTGCTGCCATAGAAAAGACCGACGCCACTACCGTCTCCAATCGGACCGCTGTAACAAAAAAAAAACATATTTACGCGAAACAAGTATTGCAAATGTCTCCCCCGTTGCCAAATACCGCAATGTTATTAAAAGCCTTTCTTGGACCGTGATCGCTTCTCGCATATTTGTATCCATGCGGCTTATTTCTGGACCGACCAAGGCATACAGACGATCGAAATCTTCATCCGCATAAATTTTTTATCGTATCGTTTACCATTTCGGCCTTGATGTCGTCCAACAGACGATTTCCATCCTGTCTTCTGCGGAAGAAAACTGGTCGCATCTACCACCGACGGTTTCGATAACGATAAGCTCAAATAACTATACACTGGCTTGGAAAATGCTCACTGAAAGATACTCAAATGAATACCTGCTTAAGAAACGTCACTTGCAGGCTATGTTTGGCATCACACCGGCTAGGAAAGAAAGCGCAACGGCATTGCATCAGTTGGTCGATGAATTCGAGCGGCATAAAAAAACGTTCAGCCATTTAGGAGAAAAAACAGATGAATGGAGCAGCATTTTGGAACATTTGTTGTGTACAAAATTGCCAACAACAACACTACGCGATTGGGAAGAGCATGCGTCAAACAATGAAAATCCCAGCTATGAAGCACTCATTACATTTTTACATCGCCGTATGAGAGTTCTAGAAACGCTGTTAGTAAACAAATCTGAGACGTTAAATGATGAAACACAATCCTATGCCAGACGTAATAATTTTACCCGCACCTCCAGCTTTGCCACAACTGATCGTGATAACAACAGATGCCACTTATGCAACATTCCGCACACTATCATAAAATGCCAGCGATTCCTTGCCATGAATCCTGCGCAACGTTACCGAACAGCGCTTGATGCGCGGTTATGTCTAAATTGCCTGCGGGACAATCATAGAGCTCGAGATTGCTCCTCGCAGTATAAATGTCGCCACTGTAATTTAGCACACCACACAATGTTACACTCACAAAGCACTCCCGGCACTTCCACCACTACACCCATACAGCTAGCTGCGTGGGATGAACCGGTACACCAAGCACACAACACTAACGATCCAACGGCTAACACACAACGTAGTTTTTTAGCTGCAGTTAGACAAGCACCTTCGCAGGTATTGCTCCAGACTGCACTATTGAATGTTGTTGATGCACATGGCATTGTGCATCCTGTTCGTGCACTTTTGGACAGTGCGTCGCAGCCTAATTTAATGAGCAGCAGGCTCGCTCAGAGGTTAGCATTGCGAAATGACACTGTAAATATAACCCTTAAGGGGGCAGGTTTCTCCACCAGAACGGTGAAAAAATCGGTGCGAGCTACGATCGCCTCGAGAACAGCAGATTTCAAGTTGGGTGTTGAATTTTTGATTGTTGACAAGGTGATAGCTGATTTGCCGCCCGCATGATATTTGTACTCGCAGCTAGAATATACCGACTGAAATCGTTTTAGCGGATCCACAATTTTACAAATCATCCCCAATCGACATCATTCTTGGCGCTCGTCATTACGCTTCATTCTTTGTGAACGTAAATCAACACAAAATTGCTCCAAACCTTCCGACAATGTTGAATAGCGTATTTGGTTGGGTTATGATTGGGCCCACCGCTCCTCAAGATCCTGCACAGTCGAGCGATTGCACCACTGCATCCACAATCATCTGCATGGCCTCTCTGGAGGATTCTATGGAACGCTTTTGGAAGCTAGAGGAGCTAACTATGAAAGAAGCGTACTCTCCCGATGAGCGGCGATGCGAATCCTTTTATAAAGAAACCACCCAAAGAGACGATTCGGGTCGGTACATTGTGCGTCTACCCAGACAGCCTGATTTCAATGAAAAGCTTGGCCTGTCTAAAGCAACTGCACTTCGCCGTTTTGAGTTGCTGGAAAGGAGGTTGGAACGGAATCCACAGCTCAAATCCGACTACCACAAGTTCATGAAAGAGTATTTGGAGCTTGGCAATTTAAGTATGACATGTCTCAGATAAGAAATGATTCTGACGACGAAAATGCTTACTTCCTGCCGCATCATCCGGTTTTTAAGGCATCCAGTTCCACCACAAAAGTGAGGGTAGTATTCGACGGCTCGGCAAAGACAAGCTCAGGCTATTCCTTAAACGATATACTTTGTGTTGGCCCTATTGTTGTAGTTATTGTTGCCCTAAGATGACCTACTGGACATAATTCTGCGATTCCGTGCATACAAGGTCGCCTTGGTCGGTGACATAGCAAAAATGTACCGGCAAGTTGCGCTACACCCAGATGATCGCCGATTAGTTCGAGTACTGTTTCGCTTCACCTGTACGCCATACACACCTGTACACGTATACGAACTGAACACAGTTACTTACGGACTTTCTCCGTCCTCGTTCCTTGCTACTAGGACACTACTTCAGCTAGCAGAAGATGAAGGTGCCAATTATCCTGTTGCTTCCAGGGCCCTACAGCACAATTTTTATGTAGATGATTTTATCGGTGGTGCCAACACCATGGAAGAGACTATTGCTCTGCGGCGAGAGTTGTCCGAGTTGCTTGCCAAGGGAGGATTTGAATTGCGCAAGTGGACGTCTAACTTGCTTGGTGTGCTTTCCGGTCTGAGTGCTGACCATACTGGCACGCAATCATCACTATATTTCGTACCCAATGAAACGGTCAAGGCGCTTGGCATCTCGTGGAAGCCCGAAAACCGATGATCTATGCTTCGATTCGAATGTCGGCATCGATGACACCTCTTCAACGATGCGATCGATATTATCCAACATTGCAAAAATGTACGACCCACTCGGGTGATCGCACCGATACTTGTACGAGCAAAAATGTTGATGCAGGAGCTATGGTTGCTGAAATCCGGCTGGAACGAACCTGTACCGCAATAAATCTACAAAAATGGAAAGCAATTCAAGGTGATTGGCAAGCTTTAGCTGAATATAAAACTAATCGCTATGTACTTTTACCACGTTCAAAGGTAGAATTTCACACTTTCACTGATGCCTCCGAAGCTGCCTACGGAGCATGCACATACGTACGCTGTGAGACCACGAAGGGAGAAGTGCAAATCAGCCTGCTAGCGTCGAAGTCTCGCGTTGCACCTTTGAAGCGCGTCACACTGCCGAGACTGGAACTTAGTGCAGCTGTCCTGGGAGCGCACCTTCACCATCGCATCAAGAATGCAATGCAGATTGCGTCTGCCGAATCCATCTTCTGGTCCGATTCAACTGTAACCCTGAAATGGATTGCTTCACCGCCCCCAACACTTGGAAGACGTTTGTAGCGAATCGAGTTGCGGAAGTGCAACATTTTCGCATCCACGGCAATGGCGGCACGTTCCGGGTACCTGCAACCCTGCTGATCTGGTCTCCCGAGGCATGTCCGCAACACACTTCAAGCAAAGCACGCTTTGGAAATCCGGCCCAGACTGGCTAGCGCATCCTTCATCATTCTGGCCAGCTCAAACCGGAACCGGTAGACGATATGGACTTAGAACACGTCAGGTGAGTGCTACTGTCGTATGTGCACAATCTCATCCATGGTTCGATATCTCATCCTCTTACACTAGAATGGTACGCATTATAGCCTACTGCATACGTTTTGTGTGCAACACGAAGCAGAAAGCACGAACGCAGCAGCCAGTGTGGCATGCTAAAGCACCAACAGCAATCACAGCCGAGTATGTGGAAGCAGCAAAAAATAGCTCTTTGTAAACTAGCACAGCAAGATGCCTTCTCTGTGGAAGTTAAGCAACTGAAAAAAAGGAGAAGCCTTGCCAAAGCAATCGGCCTTACGAAATTGACCCCTTTCATGGACAAGGAAGGCATAATTCGAGTGGGAGGTCGTTTAAAACCTGTCCCAGCTACCATATCAAGCTAAGCATCCTGCGGTAATACCCAAACACCACACTTTTACCCGGCTATTAGCAGAGCACTTCCACGAGGGACGAAAACATGCCAGCGGAAGGCTACTACTATCACAAATTAGGGAGCAGTATTGGCCCTTGGACGGACGTCGTCGATGGTGAAAGGCATCGTGCGGAACTGTTTCCGATGCATTCGTCAAGATCCTGCATTGGTGCAGCAGCCAATCGGGCAACTTCCGTCATCCCGCATCACACCTAGCCGGCCTTTTTCCATCACTGGGGTGGACTACGCCGGCCCGTTCTATTTGAAGCCTGCGCATCGCAAGGCCGCAGCCGCCAAGAGCTATCTTTGTGTATTCGTGTGCTTCTCCACGAAAGCGGTTCACCTGGAACTGGTAGGAGATTTGACAACCGCAGGCTTTTTGGCAGCCCTAAGACGCTTCACGTCACGGCGTGGATTACCAGCGCACATCCATTCCGACAATGGAAAAAAAA